>NW_026267316.1:147218-147552 GCF_000697945.3 Frankliniella occidentalis | reverse complement strand
AGCCTCAGGGGATGAACTATGCATGAAACTCATTACGAGAAATAATCAGGGGAGAACCTTTTAGTACGAGGTCTAGCGACTGAATGACGTTTAGGATCTCGCTTCTTCCTTTTTATAGCTCCTGACCCGATCATCGCCCCAGCCGCTCTTCTCTTTAGGTTTTGGACGGCTTCGCCGCCATGTTTTGTAGCGCTTTCTTTTAAATTTTCACCGCTGGCGACATCAGCCAGAATGTGACTTCCAGCCCGAGCCGCCTCTGTCCCGACCGCGACGGCGCCGCTTTTGAGAAGAGGGAAAACGGAGCGAAACAGACCGCCCAACCAGGAGCCGATAC
>NW_026267316.1:145834-147168 GCF_000697945.3 Frankliniella occidentalis | reverse complement strand
GGAAAATACAAATGTTTTAATGTTGACTAAGAAATACTTATTCAATATTTTTCAGGAGATGGCATTGCACTCTGCCTTGCTCTCAGCTCTTGAGTGGAAGGGAAATCAAGACCCCAATAGCCTAAAGTACAAATAATAAAGGTATTGTTTAAAAAAAAACTGTTCCATATTAGTGGTCTCTACTGACCTTTGAAATTATTTGTTACCTGGAGGGGTTCGCACACGAGGCTGCTTTGACCGATGCTTTGAGCACTTTTTTGCTGCTCCTTCAATACCAGCAGCTTTGTAATACTGAAATTTTAAAAACAACTTTACTTATTTTTGCACCACACATTGTAACTTACTTGCCAGAAGACTTTTAAGACTTTAAGTCTCCAAATTTATGCCTTGTTCATTTGGCCTAAAGAAGTGAATTTTATAGAAACTCCTCACCCCTTCACAACCTGTACAGGTTTGTCCTGGCAAGGCTTTCCGCTTCTTCCCTCTAGCTGGCTTGTCATCCTTATACAAGTATGCTGGGCCTGATTCTTGAAGTGGAATCCTGTAAGAAAAATGTACAACTGAAATTAGATTATACATAGTAGAAAATATTTGCTTTTCCTTGAATTGAATAACTAATTTCACTTTTCATAAACAAAAATGTAGTAATTAACTGACCTATCGAAGCTGTCCTGTTTGGCCACTTGCCTCTGCTCTTGTTTATTTTCCCTGCTGTTAAACAGCTGTCTCTTAACTAGTTGTCCATTGGAACCCAGAATGGGACTTTGTGTGGGCACTGTGTTCTTCAAAGTTGGTTCAGCTGCGGAAGAAAGTTTGCATTACAGCTATGTTTGCAATACCAGCAGGAAAGTACATAGTTTTTGGTAGGAGTTATGAATAATTTACATTGGAAGTCATAACTCAGTTTATACAAAACTTACAAACAATTTCTTCTGGTAGATGGATGAGACTTTCCTGTTGTGGTGACAACCAGCGGTCATCCAGGAGAGATTTAATTCTGTAAAAAAACTTCCTTTTAAAACCATGACTACTCTGTGAAAATGACTGCATCTTTTTCGACATGATCTGGAAAGTACTCTTAGTATTTTCTGAGTGTTGAAGGTTAAAGTTGTCAATCTTAAAAACAATAGGAACGTTATCTTCTCACTATCAAAAGAAAATTTCTTGTAACTCACCCTTCCTGTATGGATTTCAACCTTCGATTTTCTTCCTCCAGCTTTTTGCACTTCTCCTTATAAAATACCAACTCTTTCCCTTCTGCCATTTTGCAAATTTTGTTTTTAAATTTCTGTTTTAGTTTTAGCAAGCAATGTAAACACAACAACCATCAACAA
>NW_026267316.1:144575-145784 GCF_000697945.3 Frankliniella occidentalis | reverse complement strand
TAAGGTTTGCGGGACCCATAGAACACGTCGCTTTTCGCCCTTAAAGAGACGAGCACTAGCGGGTGCGTTTGGCTAGTTGTCAACGACGCACAATTTAAACGGATCGCAGGGGCTAAAAAAACAGTTTTTCCAGGCAGAATCGCAAAATCGAAATATTGAAATTAGCGATGGGGCCCATGTAACCGCGTCGTTACGGCCTATATAGAGACGACCATTGCTTTTGTAGCCTAGACGGTTCGAAAGCACAGTTCAAGAGCAGCTTTTCGGCGTGCTGAGCTTTATTCGTGTGTCACTTGGTCCCGCCAGCCTTGTTTATTTGAGCGCTTTCGTCGAATTCCGTTTTTGAGGGTGCGTTTGGCTAGTTGTCAACGACGCACAATTTAAACGGATAGCACAGACTTAAAAAAAAATGTTTTTTCGGTCGGAATCGCAAAATCAAAATGTTGAAATTTGCGATCAGTCGCGCTGTTGTGAAGTTTGCGGGCCTCATGTAAACACGTCGTTTTTAGCCCATAAAGAGACGAGCACTTGCGGGTGCGTTTGGCTTGTTGTCATCGACGCACAATTTAAACGGATCGCAGGGGCTAAAAAAACAGTTTTTCCAGTCAGAATCGCAAAATCGAAATATTGAAATTAGCGATGGGTGCCGCTGTCGTGAAGTTAACGGGGCCCATGTAAACACGTCGTTTTAATCCCAGATAGAGACGAGAAAGGTTTTTGATGCCCTGACGGTTTAAAAGCACAGTTTCAGCCCAGTTTTTTGGCGTGCTCAGTTTTTTTTGTGCGTCATAAAAGCAGAGTTTTTTTTCCGGTAAGTAAGGCGTAATCGGATTGCTGAAATTCTCGATAGGTCCCGCTAACCTTGTTTACTCAGGCCCCTCCGTCAAATTACGTTTTTGAAGGTGCCATTTGCTATCTGTCAACGACCCACAATTTAAACGGCCACGCGGGCTCAAAATATAAGGTTTTCTGGTCAGAATCGCAAAATCGAAATCTTGAAATTTGCGATGGGGCGGGCTGTCGTAAGGTTTGCGGGACTTATGTAAACGCGTCGTTACCGAGTATAAAGAGACGACCATTGCTTTTGTACGCACATATCAAATTGATAGCACAACCTAAAAGCAGAGTTTTTTTTTCCGGTTAGAATGACATAATCGAATAGCTGAAATAGGGTATTCCGCTACAACACAATCGGAACCTAAATAAGAG
>NW_026267316.1:143703-144525 GCF_000697945.3 Frankliniella occidentalis | reverse complement strand
ATGCTTTTCTTCTATAGGTTCCGGTTGGCTTGCAGCGGAATACGATATTCGCGATGGGCCCCGCCGACCTTGTCTGCCTAGGCCCCTCCGTCAAATTACGTTTTGGACGCTGCGTTTGGATACCTGTCAACGACGCACAATTTGAACGGGTAGCACGGGCTAAAAAAACAGTTTTTTTCGGTTAGAATAGGGTATTCCGCTGCAAGCCAACCGGAATCTAAAGAAGAAAAGCATGGCGGCTCGATCTGTTTCCCTCTGCGCGCTCATTGGCTGACCGCCACAGCTACGCCATCTTTGGCCAATTAGCGTTAAGGGGGAAACAGAATCGGGTAGTCACGACTTTCTTCTTTAGGATCCGATTGTGTTTTAGCGGAATACCCTATCGCAAAATCGAAATATTGAAATTCGCTATGGGTCCTGCTGTCGTGAAGTTTGCGGGACCTATGTAAACACGTCGTTTTTCGCTGATAAAGGGACGAGCACAGTTTTTGCGGCCTTGACGGTTTAAAAGCACAGTTCAAGCGTAGTTTTTTGGCGTGCAAAGATTTATTGTGCGTCAAATATCAGTTTGTGACATTTTCTTTAGCAACGTGCGTCAACGCGCAAATCAAACAGATAGCACGGCCTAAGAGCAGAGTTTTTTTCCGGTTAAAATGGCGTAATCGAATGGCTGAAATAGGGTATTCCGCTACAACACAATCGGAACCTAAATAAGATGATCATGACCACCCGATCTGTTTCCTCCTGAACGCTGATTGGCCAAAGATGGCGTGGCTGTGGCGGTCAACCATTGAGCGCGCAAAGGGAAACACATCAAACAGT
>NW_026267316.1:135401-143394 GCF_000697945.3 Frankliniella occidentalis | reverse complement strand
AAACGGATCGCAGGGGCTAAAAAAACAGTTTTTCCAGGCAGAATCGCAAAATCGAAAGATTGAAATTAGCGATGGGTCCCGCTGTCGTGAAGTTAGCGGGGCCCATGTAAACACGTCGTTTTTCGCCTAGGAAGAGACGAGAGCAGTTTTTGATGCCCTGATGGTTTTTAAAGCACAGTTTAAGCCCACTTTTTTGGTGTGCTCAGTTTTTTGTGCGTCATATATACGTTTTTCACATGTTCTTTACCAACGTGCGTCGACGCACAAATCAAACGGATAGCGCGGCCTAAAAAAAGCAGTCTTTCCGGTCAGAATCGCAAAATCGAAATATCGAAATTTGCAATGGGTCCCGCTGTCGTGAAGTTGGCGGGGCCCATGTAACCGCGTCGTTACCTCCTATATAGAGACGACCATTGCTTTTGTAGCCTAGACGGTTCGAAAGCACAGTTCAAGAGCAGCTTTTCGGCATGCTGAACTTTATTCGTGTCACTGGGTCCCGCCGGCCTTGTTTATTTGAGCGCTTTCGTCGAATTCCGTTTTTGACGGTGCGTTTGGCTAGTTGTCAACGACGCACAATTTAAACGGATAGCACAGACTAAAAAAAAATGTTTTTTCGGCCAGAATCGCAAAATCAAAATGTTGAAATTTGCGATCAGTCGCGCTGTTGTGAAGTTTGCGGGACCCATGTAAACACGTCGTTTTTCGCCCATGAAGAGACGAGCACTTGCGGGTGCGTTTGGCTTGTTGTCAACGACGCACAATTTAAACGGATCGCAGGGGCTAAAAAAACAGTTTTTCCAGTCAGATTTGCAAAATCGAAATATTGAAATTAGCGATGGGTCCCACTGTCGTAAAGTTAGCGGGGCCCATGTAAACACGTCGTTTTTCTCCCAGAAAGAGACGAGAAAGGTTTTTGATGCCCTGACGGTTTAAAAGCACAGTTTAAGCCCAGTTTTTTTGTGCGTCATATATACGTTTTTGACGGTTTCTTTACCAACGTGCGTCGACGCACAATTCAAACGGATAGCGCGGCCTAAAAGCAGAGTTTTTTGAAGGGCCAACAGGCCCCTTCGTCAAATTACGCTTCTGAGGGTGCGTTTGGCTACCTGACTACGACGCACAATTTAAACGGATAGCACGGGCTAAAAAAAACAGTATTTCCGGTCAGAATCGCAATCGCGCACCTACGCTCAGCGTCGTGCTGACTGCTGCTGCTGTTGTCAACAACAGTTGCTCTTGCTGTCGGAGCGCACCTACGCTCAGCGTCGTGCTGACTGCTGCTGCTGCTGTTGTTGTCGGCGCGCCCCGCTTAACATCGTTCCGGAGCTCCTCTTGTTCGCCTCTAGGTCAGGATGCTGAATAGTAAGGAGTGCTCAATAGAAGGGAAAATCATTCGGAGACGGCCGGTTAGAAGGGAAAATTTATTCGGGGAAATTTATACGAAAACTGGCAGCTAACAGCCACTTATCGGAACGTTCAACGCAATACTTATAGTTAAATAGAAGGGAAAATTCATTGGAGGACGGGCAGCCACAACCTTCCTACATTCTGTTGGTACCACTGTTAACCCGCGCCTGCGCCCCTCTGAACTGCCTATTGTTGTTGCCAACCGAGCCCGCCGTCCGCCCGAGGGCCTCACACGCCTCACAGCCTCGCACGTGACAGCACTCGGCTCCCTTTCTGGCTAGGACCACGCCAAGCAGAAGGCATTTTTGGAGAAGTGTGAAAACTGTGATCTAAGCAACAGTAGAGTAAGAAAGCATGATATTATGAATCAGGCGTAGTCTTTCTTTGATGCAGGAGCAATGATTTAAAAACCCCAGCCGGAGCGATCAACGTCAGGACTAGCCGTAAACGTAAGTTATTCTGCCGTCTTCAAAGTGCATCTGAAGGTTAGCGCCGACGCATATTTTTTTAATTTTGAGGAAAACTAGACTCGAGCACCAATATATAAATACTGTTCAGGATTCTACTGAAAAATACCTTTCCGATGGTAAACTTGAGTGACTCCAGGGCGAGGAGTCACTCAAGTAAACAGTTACCGTCTAACGCCGTGAAATCTTAGGAAAATGTTAGTAAAATGTTACAATCTGAGGGGAAAAGCATGTGTATCAGCCTTCAGAAATATGTGCTTTCGCTTTGGGTTTTAAATGTTTCAGATGATGTAAACTGATAGAAGATGTTTGGAAAGAAGCCTCATCTAAATAGATAAATAAACACTTTGTAAATAAATATTGCTTCGGGTTTAATTCGATAATGAGCGCCGTCAAGCTGTCAAGCCGTCAAGCCTGCCATGTTGCCTCGAGCCACGTTTGTATTGCATATTTTGGCGCATGCGTTAGTTGGACTCTACAGCCCTTGACTTAGAAAGCCGCCTTTTACGTTAGCCTAGCTTATAATAGCCATGCATCGTGTTATAATGCAGATGTGCAGACAGAGGAGCAGCAGGATGTCGGAGTCAGCAGGAGCAACGAAGTTATACACTACCACTACCTTATTTAGACTCCCCCTCTACCTGGTAAGTAAATACGCTTTTGTGAACCGTAGCTTGTAATTTCCAAGCTTTTTTCATCCTAGTTCTTGTGGGTGGCTTTTTTGTGGCAACCTTTTTTCTCACCCAAGTTCACAGCCCACACCCAAGTAACTGAAATTAATATTTCAATATAATGTCAAATTTTAGTCTCAACTAATCAAGCCACCATGATTTTGTCGTTAAAAATGACAATTGTTTCGATGTCAAGTGTGACGTCTTAGTGATAGTACTGTATTTTAAGACACATTATTCCTGGTCACGAAGCGTAGTTCTCTGTGTTATTCTTGTTCATCTCCATCGACCTCACCAGCACAAGTGATGCATTGACTCCAGGTGGTATGTGAAGTCTCCACCTTGTGGTGTGGGCTCGCCAGCACTTTAGCCAGATACCTACCAGCTGTCGACTTAGCTGAGATGTATTACAAACTGTCCGCGTACTCTGCCATCCAGTCTTGGGGCGATCGCGGCCGCCCCTGGGCCAGTGCCCCTCCAACAGATAGGCGCCCGGGCTGCATTACGCGAGACGCCTCAGGACACTGACCACTAGAGGCCCCGGATCGGTGGGTCGGTTGGGTCAGCGCTTACCTCTTCCTTATATTTGCTTATAATGGGCCGATTTTATGTGACACTGGCCCATGTGGCCCGTATGGCTCCCGTGGGTCGCGCGATCTTTAGCTTGGTCGCTTGGGCCGGAATGGGTTCGCTCGGGTTCGCTTGACCCAAGCGACCCAAAGGTTGCATTACACCTGTCACCACCAGCTGGCGCTGCACTCGGCTGCAGACGAGGGGCAGGGAGATGCGGGGCGGGAGACGAATTTTGGCTATAGGCTGACCCAAACGACCCAGACGGGTCAGGTGGGTCCAGGCTCGCGCAGACTGGACCCATGTGGCCCATGGTGGGTCTGACAGACCCAACTGACATGCGTATGGGTCGCATTGGTCTAGACTGGGTTGGGTGGGTGGAAAAATAAGCCAAAATAGCTTGGGTCAGAAGAACCCACCGATCCGGGGCCTCTACTGACCACAGAATAGAATAACTTGATAAGCCGAGGGTAAAGGGCACAAGCAGCTCGAGGATATCGAAGGCCTCCGAAACTCATCGAACCGGCGGTCCACCTGCAGGGGCTGGAGAGGGCTCCGTGGCTGATCTGCCCAGAAAAGAATAACTTGATAAACAGAGGGATGAAGAACTCTTACGAGGCCCTGTGCCACGTCGACCTTGACTGACCTTGACGGTCTGGTTGCTCTGGCTTTACTCCGCGCACAAGGGGAGAGGAGGGGGGAGGGACCTTCACGTAGGACGCACTTACAGCCTATTGGCAGTGTGTTATGTGCAGCTCCACAGGTTGCTGTTAATTGCAACAGACGTAGCCAAACGGGTGTTCGGCCTGTTTATTCACTGTTAGCTTGCATTGATACTGAAAATCTACCTTTAAAATGTATTCAAGTGATCGAACTGAGTACGCCAACTGCTCTAGATTCGTTCAGCAGGTTATTTTTAAGGCTAATTTTGTAAAGCTAAGCAGTGGCTTCTATTTCATCATGGACTGGGAGGAATTTTGATCTGTTGGAATCATCCAGAAATGTTACCTCAACTCTTGCAATTCCACTCTATTAACAAAGTAAATTTAAGATTTAACTCCAGAGGTAATTTCTTAAGATCACTCTGTTAATCATTTTTGGATTGTTGTCATTTTTGGGCTTACCTGTACCTTTTGTTGAAGTTAGGTTAGGCAGTATACTCTGTAAGATGTTCTAAACTGCATTTCTTTTGTCTCAACTCTGTATGCATTTTTTTTGTGTCTTTTTCAGATGAATTTTGGGCAGCATGCCTGGGTTAGGTGGGGCTGGGCCCTCACGGGCCAACAACATGTTTGTCAAAATAAGGTTGTCTCCACCCAAAGTCAAATGTGAACCCCGTCAAAAAAAAAAAAAAAAAAGTTGGGTGTCTCAGTGGAGGATGATGATGATGTATCTTCCATCACACGGAGTGATCTTTTTGCCCTCAACCCAGACTTTGTGTCTAGTCAGACTAAATGCCAGTCATGGCTAGAGCAGCAAACCCTTAAAGGTGAGTGATGTATTTAGACATTGGTCGAATTGTCTCTTCAATCCATTCTGAGGAAATGCAATTAAAGCTACCTCTTATTTCGCAGCCCCTCCATCTGATCCTGGGTTGCCACAAAAAGAGGTAGTTAAAAAACAACCTCTTGTTCCCTACACCCCGTCAGCCTCCTCCACTTCCACTCGTTGTAAGTTACCTTGAATACGGCATGACCACTTTATGTTATTGTAGTACATTCTTATTGAAAAGCAATCTTTAAGGTACTTTATTTTTTCAGGTACACGCACTAGAGAAGAGGAAGGCCGAATCTCTTCTCCAAGCAGTCGATTTGGTTTGTACATACTGTTTATACTCGTCCTTAAAATGAAAATTTATTTCATCTTTATACTGTCATATTCTTTTATTCTAGACCCAAATAGGTAAATTTATTTGTACCTTAATGAAATTCTCATCTGCATCAAATAGTATTTGCTAAAATTGATCATTTTCTCTAATTCTTCAATAATTACCTGTGTTTCAGCTCTGATCTCTTAAGCAGAGAAAGAGAACAAGAATCCGTCCAGTGGAAATTCTGCAAAGAGGAAATGATTCGGTAAGTTAGTATCATCAGTATATTTTTCGGTGTTGCATTTTAACTTGATACCAGAAATCCTAAGAAGCAAACAGTCTGAGGTGTATAAAAATGTCATGTATAATATTTATCTTTCAAATTTCTCCTTTCCCCTTTTTCTTTTTAAAGGAAACAAGACTGATTTGGCTGAAGCAGGCATTTTTTTGACAGTTTCCAAGCTTAAAAGGCACCATATCTCAAAGCGCCACGGTTTTTAGCCCTCCCTTCTGCTTTGAAAAAGCTATCAAGCGGGCTTATGGAAACGACCTCGTGTGTGTCGGTCTGTTCCACAAGAAGGGGATGTGCTAGAGACTTGAAATTTTAGGGTATCTTAGGGTCCACTCCTAAAGAACGAAACGCCTACGGCAAATCCTGGCAACCACCCCTAAGGGTGGTAATAAGGGTATCCAAGGTTCAAAAATTCTCCCAAAAAGTTTTTTTTCATGTACTTCTAAGGGGTAACTCGTCACGTAGAGCCCCCTGAACGAAAATTTTGCTCGTTTTGCTCTTTCTCTAACCGTTCACGCATTAGAGAGCCTGTTTTGACGAAAATAAGTTAAAAATTGCCATAGTTAACAATAGGTTGTAGAAGAGTGCCTAAATCTGCGCAATAGAAAGGAAATTCTCCCCCCATCCCCAAAAAACGTTTTCTAGGCAGAAGGGTGGGTTGTAGTGCTTCACCTTTCTCGAGTCTTTGGGGCAAACTCAAAGACGACGGGTTTAAGCGGGCCGAAGGCCCGCTACATCATTCGATCATGTTCTTCAGCAAATCGCGCGACAGAAATGGTCGGGCCCCAGGCCCGAGCATCGCCGCCGGCAGGCCAAGCAGGTGCGGCCCCTGCCGAACGGAGTTGCCGGCGGAGCGCAGCGGAGCTGGCACCTTCGTTTAACGAAAGGGCGGGCCTGCGTGTTATTGATGAGTCTTGATCAACTTTTACGGGGAATCCGAATCAGTAATCGCCATATTTCTAACGAACGAGTATTTTTTGGCTGAGCGATTAGCGAAGCCTATTACTCCAGTGATGATCAAAAAGTTTCGCGTCTGTCTGTGTGATTGACTGTACGCACGATAACTCAAGAGCGAATTGAGCTAGAGACCTAGGATTTTCAGGGTCGTTTTGTATCATAAACAGACAGATCGAGTTCGAAGAAGAGCATTATAGCTCAAAAATTGGATTTAAAAAAAATCAAAAAACACAGGTCCCCAAAATGACGTGTTTATTTTTTAAAAAATTACTGTTTCCTAAGGGGTAACTCATCAAAGTAGTGGCCAAATGACGAAATTTTCGTCCATTTGTCTCTATCTTTAACCGTTTAGGGCAAAAGAGGGAGTTTTCTACATTTCTACATTTTCTACATTTCTTGAAATTTGTACATCTAATTCAGGAGTTATCCACCCCTCGGGTAACTCGTTAAAATGAAATTCCGAGGAACAGAATTTGTAACTTTTGGGGCCGAAGGCCTACTTACGACTCTGCTTTTTGCCCGACTCGGGTGTCGGCGCCGCAGGCCTAGGTAGATGTATGCCAGGCGCGTCGCAGCGTAACAGTGTTTCGTGGGATATCGCGAAGCCTGTTACGCGAGACGTGGTCTGGCGTACATCTACCTAGTTTTATTTTGGAGATTTTCTACTTTTTTGGAGCGTTTTTTGACAATTTCCAAGCTTAAAAGGCACTATATCTCAAAGTGCCACGGTTTTCATTGATGATTCTTGGTCAACTTTTAACGAGGAATCCGAATCTGCACTGTTAAAAATTTTGGGGGGGATTTTACAGAAAAAGTCTAGGTATACTTAACGCCAAGTAAAAGTCAGGTAAAATTACCATAGTCTGTAAAATTACAGACACTTGTAAAAATAACTCCACAAAATTTCTGTAAAAGTAATACCAAATATTTCTGTAAATATTTTTACGAATGTTTCTTGTAATTTTTACCCACATTATCCTGAGGTAATATATGCAAGAAAAAATATTTTTGGCGACTGTTTTCTTGTTTCATAAATTTCATAGTGAACCGCCGACTGGTTTCATCGGTGAAAGTGCTTGAACCTTTGAACTCTTGGTGGGATCGAACCCCCGACCTCGTTGTCGTAAGCCCGATGCCTTGACCATTCAGCTACGGCGCGCTCGCGCTCAGTGCAGGTAGCCTGTCTGTACTCCATATCTTCCTTCTTCTATCCACGCGACTTTTCCTTCGGTTAACTGCCCTCTCTCCTGATGTTGGTGAGTGATTATCCACAAAATCAGGGTTCTTTCGCTGTTCGCTGTTTGAATGCACTAGCGTTCAACATTGAACACATTTTGTGGCCAATTTTAACCCTACTTATTTGTTAGAAAAATTACAGAAGTATCCGTAAAACTACAATACAGAGTATCTGTAACTTTACTAACACATGTAAAATGACCGGAGCATGTGGGGATTTTTACAGCCGCTTGTAATATTACAGTAGTTTTTCGTAAAAAGACCTACAATCTGTAATTTTACAGGAACTATTAATTTTATCATAGTATTTCGGTAAAACTTACATGTTCTGTAAAATTACACTACATTACTGTACAATATTACACGAACTATCGGTAAAATCACTTATATTTTTTACAGTGTGTAATCGCCATATTTCTAGCGATCTAGTAACATCTTTAATTTTGCCCTTTTGAAACGTACCCGTTTCTGCCAGACAGTTGGGGCGGGGGGTGGGGGGCATCATGGTTCAACACGACCTGTTGAGCAGCTCCACACAAAAGCCCGGGTACCAGAGCATCAATGAACACCTTGCTCTCTGAGT
>NW_026267316.1:128868-130491 GCF_000697945.3 Frankliniella occidentalis | reverse complement strand
GGGGGGCATCATGGTTCAACACGACCTGTTGAGCAGCTCCACACAAAAGCCCGGGTACCAGAGCATCAATGAACACCTTGCTCTCTGAGTAGTCAGCCTCGGTCAGCCCCCCGCGTGCGCTGCCCAGCGCTCATGCCAAAAATTGTGTTCAATTATTAAAGTAATGATTCATATGATAATTCAAAAAAATATCACGCAAAAAGACACATCAAGAACAAGAACAGTGCAGCGAGCAGGCATGAAATGCCTACATGGCGTCCAAAAGCAGATTGTACAAGTGAGAGGGCGCTATAACGCGGCGCAAACTTCTATATTCAAAAAACAACAAAATTTTCTTTACTAAGGGTTCGTTTATGGTTAACAAGAATTGTTAACGTTTTTTACATTCTTAAGGTTTTCTTGTATTTGGGGGCATTCAATTTGTTATTTTGGTCTCAAAACACGGGGGACTTCGTTTTCTGATGTTTTTTTAAGTATTTGAATCGATCCAGACTAAAACATAGTTTTTGCGCATTTTTAGCCATTTTGAACCGGAGTTCAAGTTCTTGCCACACGCTGGACACTCGGATGTCTTTTTTGCTTGCGGGAGGGGCATAATGGAAATGCTAAGCAGTAATCTGCACTGACGAAAACACCTAATCAGCTGAGATGTTTAAGTGAAAAGTTGGTTTGATGACATTTTTAACTTTTTAGCAAACACTTTTGTTGTTAGCATAGGTATTGGCAACAATATCTCTGAATCTACAAACTCCTATTTTGCGTTGAGCTAATGCTAATTGTTTGTCGGAGCGAATGCTAGTCAACAGTGAACTTATAAGCTACTATACCTAAGTGTTGTTCGTCCGTGTTTTAAGTTTGTGTGAATATGTTAACAGTGCCAGAGTGTGGCCACAGCCACCTGGGCCGGACGACCCTCAGTTGAAGCACGTGCCTCCCCTGCCGTCACCACCACCTGTACGTCTCCGCCAGCACCAGGCTCCCCACCACCGCTCTCTGTATCCGTTTATGTTCTACTTAGTTCCGGGCAGCGCTCCATTGAAATACCCTATTAAAGTCGAATCGACTTCGCATCGACTTATCGTATTGCAATTTTCAGGTCATCCTGAAGATGACTTTCCTTCAGGGCGAGGACAAGGTCAAATACTTCGTAGATCTGAGCCCCAGCCTGAACCCGACCCAGAGCCGCTGCCCAACCCCTGGCCTGAGCCCCAGCCTCCTCTTGGACAAGGTAGTTACTACACCCCACCATATATTTTTAAAGGTTTGGCAGCGACACTAGACAGAGTGGAGGCAAAGTCTATGAGGTAGCTCCCCCCCTTCTTTTCCCCACTGCCCCCTACCTCCCTACTACTGGCAAAGAAACACGACAGGAAAGATTCTCAAAGAGCCTATTTAATTATTGATGGATGGCCCCTAAGATCATTTGTTCTAACTTTTTTTTCTTTTTCCAGACTCTGATGCGTTGTCCATGCCCATCAGCAGCAGCGGTGGTACTGTTTACGGCCAGGAGATGGACCTGGGCATTGATCATGTAAGGGGCCATCCATTAAGTACGTCCGAGCTCGATGGGAGGGGCGGCAGGGGTCCTTTAGCCGAGGCCGGGAAAGGACGTCCGCGAACAGG
>NW_026267316.1:118265-128567 GCF_000697945.3 Frankliniella occidentalis | reverse complement strand
GGGGGGGTCATCGAACACGGACGTGCATAGACAAGGGGGAGGCTGGGTCAATTTGTGGCCAACAACCGCGGACGTACTTAGGATGGCCCCTAAGTTACCGACAATTATTCAGCGTATACTTCCCAGCCAGAAGTGAAAATTGTATCAACGTCGATACGATGTCGATTCGACCTCGATACCTCGATATTTTTCAGGAATTGACACCGTCCCGTTAAGCCACGCCTGCTCGCCAGGTCAACCCCCTCCCCCAGGCTGCGCCACCCGGCCAGCCCACGCCACCGGGTATGATCATCCCCGTCGTGCAGTCCAGCTGGCGTCGCCGCCGCCATCACCACCACGACCATCTGTACTCCCACCTAGGATAGCTGGGTCCCCAGTCACTCTGCAGGCATGAATGGTGCAGC
This sequence comes from Frankliniella occidentalis, assembly GCF_000697945.3. Lineage (NCBI taxonomy): Eukaryota > Metazoa > Arthropoda > Insecta > Thysanoptera > Thripidae > Frankliniella > Frankliniella occidentalis. The sequence continues at coordinate 128,163 of NW_026267316.1, read as the reverse complement.
CAGGCGTTCCACAGGAGGAGCACATGCAGGCTGAGGTGGAGTACCTAAAGCAGGTCTTTGTGGCAACGATGGAGACTGCTATCATTGATGTGCGGAGGGTAGCAGTTCAGGGCGGCGTAAACGTGGCTTTGGAGAGCATGGCCCAGGAAACCCGTCGGGAGGCTGATGTCAGCATGGTGCAGGCAAGGCTCGAAGTGGCGCTAGAGCACACAACTGACGAAGCCAGCCATAAGCATTACAGCACACCGACGCCCTGTGGTCTCTGTGACTTGTTCCAGGGAACCATCTCTTTTTTAACCCCTTGGGCTAATTTCTTTATGCTTCTGTACGGTCACATCACGCACGCTGTAGAGATCTCCCCCCGTGGCTCACATAGTAACAGGTGGCCTAAGGGAAATACTTGGTCCTAACCGTACTCTGTTATTCGTGCTGTTGCAGGTGCCCCACAACGTGGCCGCCGCCGCAGACGCCCGAGGCGAATGCCAACGGGCAACACGCCCCCGCGTGTCGGTAGTCCAGTAGGACGTCCTCCAGGACCGGCACGCCGGGACCGCCGTGCTGGAGCTCCGCGTGAGCGGTGGGTGGGTCGTGGAGTGCATGGCACCCAACCTCTAGGGAAGAAAAGTTTAGCCAATCCGAGTCTTGCATGTGAGGCAAGTGGAAACAGGTTGTAACATAGTAGCGTCATATTTGCAGGTGAATTGATTGTCCTAAGCGAAGAGGACGAGGGAAAAATTTTCCAGGTGCCTGCTAAACCTTTTTGAGGTCAATGGTCCAGGTAAAATATCTCATAATTTTATTAATACTTGGATGGCTTGTTGGCAGTGCGCTTTTTGAGAAGGAATGAAGAAGTTGGGACCGGAACCAGTACCTAAGTGCGCTTATTTTTGTCCTTTGACAGTGCAGTTCGAATTGAATGACATTGTGTCAATTTTAGTTTTCACTGATTTAAACCATTAGCGAAGAACTGTTTCCAGTGGTGATTTCAATAATTCTTCTTTAAACAGGCACTGCTTGAACCATCTATTTGTGTGCGACAAGCAATATTTCTTACAAAAAAAATCATATTTTCCCCTCTTCTAACTGCTGAAGCTGGACCACCGGCACAGCCCCTGCAGCAGCCCCTGCAGCAGGCACTACAGCAGCCCGAATGCTCGAACTGTATGAAATGCGTGCCACCACCTCGCCTTATGTGCGGACTGTGCTGAATTGTATCCGCACCTTCTTCCACCCTGCCTAAATTGCGGCCAGGCTATCGAATCTCTAGTGCACGTTCGTTTAATACTAGCTATATGTACGCCAGGCCACGTCTCGCGTAACAGGCCATATCTCACGAAACACTGTTACGCTGCGACGCGCCTGGCACACATATAGCTAGGCCTGCGGCGCTGACACCCGAGACGAGTTACGAAGAGGGTATAAGGGAACAGGGCCTTCCGGGCCCAACATTTGACATACTCGAACAATTTGTCGGGGTCTTCCTCTAAAATTAGGAACATGAAACTTAACATCTTAGTGATACTAGATAATCTTTGGACCCTTAAGCTCAAAATAGTGTGCGGTTAGACCCGTTATATGTGGTTTAAGTATTACTCCCTTTACAATTCTGTGACAAAGCCTTTTTTATAAATACACCATTTTGTCTTTTTCACGTTGTTTTCGCCAAGAAACGCCCCATAGCGCCGAAACGGTACTAGAGCAAAACGGACTAAATTTTCCTCGTAGGATTCTACTTTCACGAGTTACCCCTTAGGGACCCATAAGAAATATTTGAAAAAAATTGTATTTTGCGACCTGTGGTTTTTGACCTGCCTAAAGTTGGCCAAAAAGCAAAACTCTTAGTCAAAATTTTAAAAAAAAATCGCAAAAAGTACTCAAAATTAACCATCCACAAATGCGTCTTAGGACCTGGAGAACAACATATCAAAGGATGGCGGGACACTTTTTCGGAAAGTCTTGGACACTTACGCCCTGGGCCGACTTTGGAGGGCGGGAGATTTTTTATCCTTGGTGGTACAAAATCTGATATTTTCCCGATGTGGTCCCAAACGGCCTAGCTACCATCCAGGGTGGTCACCGGATTTTGTACCACCAAGGCTACGAAGCTGTAGCCCTCTGAAAACGGCTCAGAGCGCGGCAAGTCCTTGGAGGGCGGGACATTTTTATCCTTGGTCCCGCCATCTTTTGATATGTTGTTCTTTAGGTCTAAAAAGGCATTTCTGGATGGTTCATTTTTCGGTCGTGCCTCTGGTGCCACTCTCTGAGCCGTTTTCAGAGGGCTGCAGTTTCGTAACCTTGGTGGTACAAAATCTGGTGACCACTGTGGATGGTAGCTAGGCCGTTTGGGAACACCTCTGGAAAATAAAAATGTCGCGCCCTCCAAAGTCGGCACATGGCGTAAGTGGCCAAGACTTTTCAAAAAAATGTCCTGACATATTTTGATATGTTGTTTCCCAGTTCTAAAGAGGCATTGCTGGATGGTTAATTTTTAGAACTTCTTTCCGGAAATTTTTAAAAATTTAGACTTTCCAACCAAAGTTTTGTTTTCTGGCCAACTTTAGGCAGATTGGTTTTCGATTTTTTTGAAAGTCAATTTTTGAGCTACAATGCTCATCTTTGAACTCGATCTGTCTTTTTATGATGCAGAACGACCCTGAAATTTACAGATCGCTCTCTGAATTTTTTCTCGAGTTATCGTGCGGACAAACAAACAAAAAAGGCAGACAAACAGACAAACAGAATGAAACTTTTCCGGTCAGTGGAGTAATGGGCTTCGCTAATCGCTCAGCCAAAAATATTTACCTTTACAAAGCTTATTGTATCGTAAATCTCTGGCGCTTTCAATCCCTTTCCGCGCAACACCCACACCCACGCATCTACCAGAGGCACCTGATTCACGCAACCCACTTCCATGGTTACACTGTACCGGGTGTCCGGGCCGGGTGTTTGCCTGCTCACTCCATCCGTAATGTGCAATGACCCTAGGGTAAGCATACTCGCAACACGGTTTTGCTGGGTCGTTACTAGTACGCCTACCAAATTTACCTCTACCGAAATGTCATAAATGTAAATATCTCTGAGTAACTGGCTATATGTGCGCCAGACCACGTCTCGCGTAATGGGCTTCGCGATATCTCACACAACACTGTTACGCTGCGACGCGCCTGGCGCGCATATAGCTAGGCCTGCGCGCTGACACCCGAGACGAGTGAATCGGAGTGTACACTCAATTTTTTGACATAAGGCCTTTTCTACGGTTTAATAGACTATTTGGTCGTTTTCACCGCATTTTTGTCAGGAGATGCCCCCTGGCACCCAAACGGTACAAGATAGAGCAAAACGGTCGAAATTTTCGCCCATAGAGTTCTACTTTCACGAGTTCCCCCTTAGGAGCCCTCGTAAAAAAAGTATTTGGAAAAAAATAAATATTTTGCAACCTTTGGCTTTTGATTTTTTTGGCTGAGCGATTAGCGAAGCCTATTACTCAGGTGATGATCAAAAAGTTTCGCGTCTGTCTGTCTGTTTGTCTGTCGTCACGATAACTCAAAAACAAATTGAGCTAGCGACCTGGGATTTTCAGGGTCGTTTTGTGTCATAAAAAGACAGATCGAGTTCGAAAATGAGCATTCTCGCTCAAAAATTAGTTTTTAAAAGAATCAAAAACAACAGGCCCTAAAAATGACGTTTTATAAGAATATTTGTTTACAGTATCTTAAGGGGTAACTCATCAAAGTAGAGTCCTGTGGGGGGAAATTTCGTCCGTTTGGCTCTATCGTTAACCATTTAGGCGCCACAGGGAGTTTTTGACGAAAATAAGCGAAAAAATGTACAACCCTGCACTGTAAAAAAAACTAGAGTGAATTTTACCTACCCGGGGTGGCAACGCCCCCTTCTCGGTGATGTACCGGGAATCCACACGCCTATGCGGCAAGTGGATTTCCTGCCCACCGACTGCGAAGTCACAAGCACCACTGGCCGAGAAAGGTGTCTCCGTTAGCCCACCAAGTAAATTTACTCCGTGGGCGGGAAAGGAGCTCGCACTGCCCCTGAACTGCAAAGTCGCAGGCCGGCGCCAGTTGAGATGCCTTTCCTGCCCACCAACTGCGAATTTCCAGCCCGCGGAGGGTTTAGCTGCGTTGCCACACGGATAGAACTGGCATTTGTTGGCATGTCAAAGCGAGGAATTGTAATTCTCAGGTTAATCTTGTAAGAAAGTGAGGATTGCACCAGCGCATGGCAGCTCTGCTCCCAGGCACAGACAGGACTATTTCCGCCAATCGCCAATTTCTACGATCAGCTCAAAAATCTGAAAAGTGGCCCATGTAAGTAACACAGGTCCTAACAACGACTTCATCAGTCACTGCTACCAGAGGAAGTACGCATATAGGCGCACCCCTGAGGGACGAGGTGGACGGTGCCGTAGTGTACAAGGCGTCGTTGTGGGGACCTCCGAGAGTTAGAATTTAACATATTATTTCTGGAATATGGTTGACTTTTTGAACAAATACCCATCGTTGTCGGTTAGTGCGACTGCTTATGAAACATGCCGCGTAAAAAAGAAAGTAAGTTTGTTGAGGATATTCAAATGTAACGCAAATATCTGGTTTGGTACGGCAGGCGCTTACAGCAACGCCATCTAGCGGCAGTTCATCGCAGTACGCAATCCTATGCAAGTCTTACCGTAGTGTGACAGAGCTTTTAATACAACCACCTCAGTCCCCTGAGTTCCGCGGTAGCCTTTAGGACCCGTTGTGCCGATTCTCGCGACTATCAGTGGGCTGTGAAAGACTCCTTTTCCCGCAAGCCACGCGAAAATCTCCCTCCTACGGCGAGGAAATTTGCAGCCGATGCAGGGATATTTACTGTCCGTGGTCTGCGGGAGTTCCCTTTCCTGCCCACGGGCTGCGAAATCCCTTGCGGGTGGGCAGAGAAGTCAGCCCTTCCCTGCCCACCGGGTAAATTTTTCAAAAGTGCTTGAAATTTCGTGGCCACATTTTACTGTAAGTTTACAGACCTGGGCATACAGAGGATACCTTCACAGCCCAAAGGGCATGCAAGGGCTTCTTTCCAGCCCAAAAGGGAAATGCCCAACCTATTGTTGCAAATTCCCGGCCTACTGGATTGCAAAATCCCTAATATTTTTTACAGTGTGCATTCTTAGTCGAAGTGACGGGAAGATGACGGGCCGAAGTGCCGTATCTTTGTGTACATTTTTGCGCTTCCCGACTCGGGTGTCAGCACCGCAGGTCTAGGTAGATGTATGCCAGGCGCGTCGCAGCGTAACAGTGTTTCGTGAGATATCGCGAAACCTGTTACGCGAGACGTGGTCAGGCGTTCATCTACCTAGCTATAAGTCAATTTTTGAGCTAGAATGCTCACCTACGAACTCGATCTGTCTTTTTGTAAAACAAAAGGGTTCTGTATACTTAAAGTGCTCCAGAACACAGGGGCTCATGTCGTAAACGGCTAGAATCGCTGGAACAGGCTGGTTCTGACCCTACCAATCCTATTTGGCGCTCTGAAATACTTATTCAGTATCGCGTCTGTCTGTCTGTCTGTGTATTTGTCTGTGCGCACGATAACTCGAGAACGAATAGGGTATTTCGGGTAAGCGAAGCAGCGGAAACGGAACGGCCGAGCGGCTGCTGGATCCGTCGCAGCCTGCGAACTGCGCATGCCCAGTAGACTCTGCGCCGCCCCGCCGCCTCTCCCTCTCCCCCGCGCATCAGCAGCAGAGGTGCAACCAGCGGTAAACTGGCCGGTTCCGTTTCCGCCACTCCGCTTACCCCAAATACCCTATTGAGCTAGCGACCTGGGATTTTCAGGGTCGTTTTGTGTCATAAAAAGACAGACCAAGTTCGAAGAAGAGCGTTCTAGCTCAAAAATTGGATTTAAAAAAAAATCGAGCCACAGGTCCCCAAAATGATGTTTTTTAGCCCGCCCGTCTGCTTTGAAAAAGCTATCCAGCGGGCTTATGCAAACGAACTCGTGTCTGTGTGTCTGTTACACTAGACTTTTAAAAAAATCAAAAACCACAGGTATCAAAATGTAATTTATACAAATAATTTTTTATGGGTACCTAAGGGGTAACTCGTCAAAGTAGAGCCCTTCGGGCGAAAATTTCGCCTTGTTGCTCTATCTCTAACGGTTTAGGCGCTAGAGTGTCGTTTTTGACGCAAATACGCTAAAAATTTCCATAGTCAACAATAAGTTGTAGTAAACGGCCTAAAAACCGCAAAATAGAAGGGTGACTCACCACCCACCCCCCAAACACGTTTTCTAAACAGAAGGGTGGGTTGCAGTCGCGCGTTACATCCCTTCCTCGAATCTTTGGGGCAAACCCAAAGACGACGGGTTTAAGCGGGCCGAAGGCTTCATCGAAACGCGTGACAGAAAAGGTCGGGCCGCAGGCCATTACTCCACTGACCAGAAAAGTTTCATTCTGTTTGTCTGTCCGCACGATAACTCGAGAAAGAATTAAGATAGCGATCTGGGAATTTTAGGGTCGTTTTGTAGCAGAAAAAGACAGATGGAGTTCGAAGATGGGCATTCTAGCTGAAAAATTGACCGAAAAAAAATGAAAAACCACAGGTAACAAAATGTATTTTTTACAAATAATTTTCTGTGGGTTCCTACGGTGTAACTCGTCAAAGTAGACCCCTACGAACCAAAATTTTGCCCGTTTTGCTCTATCTTGTACCGTTTCGGCGCTTTGGGGCATTTCTTGGCGAAAACAACGTGAAAAAGACAAGATGGTCTATTAAATCGTAAAAAAGGCTTCATGTCACAGAATTGTAAAGGGAGTAACACCTAAACTGCTGGTCGAACCACACTGAACTACACCCTCTTTTGGGCTTAAGGGTCCCTCGATGATCTAGTATATCTAAAACGTCGATTTTTAGCCCGCCCTTCTTCTTTTAAAAAAGCATTAAAGCGGGCTTATGCAACCGCTCTCGTGTCCGTCCGTCCGTCTGTCCGTCGTCCGTGTAAGAAGGAGATGAGCTAGAGGTCTGCAAATTTCAGGGTATCTTAGGGGTCACTCCTGGACAACGAAACGCCTGGTGCAAATCCTAGCAACCACCCCTAAGGGGGTGAAAGGGGGTAACAAAGAAATAGGGGTTGGTCCAAAAAGTAGAACAAAAATATTTTTTTTATGGTCTCCTAAGGAAACAATTGAGAGTAGGGCCCTCTGGGCGAAAATTTTGTACGTTTGACTCTTTCTTGAACCGTTCTGGCGGTAGAGTGCTTTTTTCGACGAATATACGGCGAAAATGACCACGTTGCACATAAAGACGTACAAGGAGGCGTCCAATCGGAAAATGTCAGAGGAAGTACCCCCCCAAAACAATACATTCTGAATCAGGAACTACCCTCGCATTAGCCGTATCTTTAACTGTTTCGGCCCTAGAGGTGGATATATTGAAAACAATGGCAAAAAGTCAAGTTATAGGACTCTTTGACAAACAATATACAATCTAAAAACTGCGCGGGTTCATTTTTTTTTTAATTTTTAAGCAAAGCAGAAGGGTGGGGTGTAGTCACGGTGTTGCCCCGTTACAGTCTTTTGTCATTTTCAAGGAGCAAATCTCTAGGGCCGCAGGCCCCCCGCCGGACGCTTTAGTTTACTCAAATATGCAAAGTAATTTACCGGTCACATTACTTATTTGATGATGCACTTCAGTAAATCGCGAGACTGAAATGGTCTGGCCGTAGGCCCCACCATCGCCGCCGGCAGGCCAAGCAGGCCCGGCCCCTGCCGAACGGAGTTGCCGGCGCAGCGAAGTGAAGCTGGCAACTCCGTTTGGCGGAAGGGCGGGCCTGCTTGTTACATAACACTGTCAGAATACGAACTTTTCATGAAAACCGTTACCGAACAGCAGAAGTTTCATGTCCCTAATTTTAGAGTAAAAAGGCCCCGACAAATGGTTCAAGTATGTCAAATTTTGGGCCCGGAAGGCCGTGTTCCCCTATACCCTCTCCTTAACTCGTCTCGGGTGTCAGCGCCGCAGGCCTAGCTATATGTGCGCCAGGCGCGTCGCAGCGTAACAGTGTTTCGTGAGATATGGCGAAGCCTGTTACGCGAGACGTGGTCTGGCGTACATATAGCTAGTTAATATCTGCTTCTTTGCCTTCAGGCCAGATGATACAGTATTATTGACTGTCCTCTCCCTTCTGGCGAGATAGCGGTAGCGGTTGTACCCCACAAGTGGATATTGGATGGGGAGGTCTAGTGCCCTGAAGACCGCAGTGAGAAGCTGCTGCTTCTAAGGACTATGCCGACTCAGATGATTCCTATGTGTTGAAATCATGCACAATACGCAAAACTTGCGGTGAGTGTACAACTGCCCCCTGTACCATGCGTATGGCATTTACTTATTGATATATTTTTTAGGTTCTTATGAGGCTGCTAGAACTAGGTAGATGTAGAGACTTTCTAAAAAGCTTATATTGGATAATGAGATTTTATAAGGTTGAAAATGTTTAATATTTGCTTAATATTAGTTCAAGTGGGCGTTGTACAAGCAGTGATACTGGAAGTATCATCTGCTAAAAAACAAATGAAGGGGCCTCTCCGCCAAATTGTAGGAATAGAGTGCAACAACTCAATGATGTAGAACCACCAAACCTCCAGAGAACTCAAACACTAAGGAAGGCGGCGCGACACCAAAATGACCTTGCGACTAGAGAAAGGTCTAAACCAGTGTGCCACACTAGTCAGTATGAAAAGAAGTCCACTAAGCAAATATATTGGTGCCATACACGACATTCGCCTTGACAAATTGACTGTCGTGTATGACTGGCCGGAGCAATTGTTAGTTTATAAGTCATACAAGAAAGCCGGGTACAAGCGACTTACGGCAGATGCTAATGGTTCCCTGATGCAGAGAGTTGGTACTGTCTGGCAAAAATGTTTAAATTCCAATAACGGAGTTTATTTCAGAAAAGAAGCATGCTGCTACCATAGCCAATTGGGTGACTGATTGGGTAAGAAGAGGTGGCACAATTCCTGTTGAAATAGTGTGTGACTCTGCTGCTGCCTTGCTTTCAGCTTTTGCGAAGACCTTTGTTCAGCGCAATAGCTTAGAAGGTTTCCTGCAGCAGCAGTTCGACTTCATCAAAGGCAATAATAGACCATTCCGGTCAACCGAAAAGAAAGGAGAAGAGACGGAAGAAGCAAAGCGTTCTATGAGAAATGTACGGTGCGACTTGGGAACCCTTGAACGTAAACCATCGTAAACTAGATATTCTGCGTCGCCTGAGAGTGAGAACTATTGTCATTAATTCTCAGACGAATTTAGACATCAGACAAGTCACGTTTAACCGTTTGACACGACTGTGGAACCGATGCACCACCGTATATTTCTCATACTCGCCTTTGCTTCTTTCGTCTGTTCTTCTTTTTTTCGCTTTACCGGAATGGTCGATCGACCGAATCCAGCTTCATGCTACATTAGAAAGGATGTGGCGCACATGACTAAGCTCATAGCTGATAGGACAAACAGGCCCCCAAATGTACCTAAATTAGAGTTTTAGCGTGCAAAAAATCGCGAAAAGTAGCCCTGAACGTCTGTGGCATCAACTTAGCAACCCTTCTACGTTAATTTGTAAGCTGAATCCGAATTCGTCGTTGTCTTTGAGGGTATATGTCGTCTTACGTCCAAAATAGCACCCCAAAATACATAAAATAGTGTTTTAACGAAAAAAAACAACTGCATGTAAAGCTCCACCTACACCCAGTTTCTCACCTGACAGACCCTTGTCTTTGCGCTTAGAAATCGGTCACTTTGCACCGTGACGTAAAATCGTCTGCCTTATCCGAATTCGTCGTGGGAGTTCACGGATTCGGACTTAACACACTGCTCGGGCTGCATGGAAGGCGCGGCGGAACGGGGGGGGG
>NW_026267316.1:113662-118215 GCF_000697945.3 Frankliniella occidentalis | reverse complement strand
GGGGGGGCAGAGGGGGCAATGGCTTTGCCAGGGGGCTCCGCCCGCTGGCTTTCACCGAAAAATTAACTGCGACGGGCCCTGGTCCTTACATCGAGCTACTGCTGAGATGGGTGCCGAAAAAAGTACATCAGCAAAGTAATACCGATGATTTATAACATCTTGAAGGTATTAACATTTAAAGTACACTTTACGGTTATTATTTTTGTCATTTATTTTGTAACTTATTTAAGGTCTCGTTACAATCTCTTTTCAGAAAGTTGAAAGAGTGCCCGTGGCTGCTGGGGATCACATGGCCAAAAAGTTTAAGGAGTTTGTGACGTCGGAAATGTTGCGTCGTTTTGGGTCCCATGAACAAAATACCCGTCTAGCCGTGGCAACGCTTCTGGATCCACGATTCATAAAGAGCTACTTTCAAAGTCCTGTAGCCCGGTCGAAGGCGGAAAATGCTATTGTGGCAGAAATAGAGAAGGAGGTGATGCTAGATAACTTAGACGCGGATGCTGCGCTACTAGGCGACCCGTCCGTGAATGGTACGTATTCCGTAAGGGAAGTCCAGAAATGTGTATCTCGCCCCCCCCCCCTTCCCTCTGTACGTAACACACGCCTTCTGTTACAGATTTTCTATCAGCCGAAGAAGCTCCGGGAGGGGGAGGTTCGTCAACGTCAGGGGACTTGTGGAGCAGTCACGCGGAGCTCGCCCAAAACTCAAGAGCAGAGACAGTTGGTCCGGCCGACGTTGGAGGCCGCGCCAGAGGTGAACTGCGGGCATACCTACTCCGCGAAATTGCCCCCATCAACAAGAATCCCCTGGAGATATGGGAAACCCTCAAGCCTGGGTACCCAAATCTATACCGGGTTGCTCGTCGTAAATTGGCGGTATTAGCTACTTCTGTCCCATCTGAAAGGTTTTTCTCTACGGCAGGAAACAATATGGATGACAAGGGAAGCCGCCTCACCCCGAAACACTTGGCTACACGCCTGTTTCTGGCCAACGTAGAAAAAGAAGTGTGGGAAGCACCTGCTAATAGGGTATTGGTCTAGAGCGCTGAGCGGAAGTAGAAGAACAAAAACGGAAGATGGAAAGGCGCCCGCACTCCTCCCCGCCTGCCCTCCACTTCTCCCCGGGCGCTCCCCCACTCCGCCCAGTGGAGGAGAGGGGGACGGCCCGGGCGCCTTTCCACCTTCCGTTTTTGTTCTTCTACTTCCGCTCAGCGCTCTAGACCAATACCCTATTTGTAATGTGTTCCCTTGTTTTATTTTTGCAGTTCTAGTTTGACATCTAGTTCAAGTTTTTGATATAATTTATCAACAATATTATTTTATTTTTGAACCTGAGTGGATTTCAGTGAAAATATAAAGGTTTCATTTATGAATAAAATGCTTTTATATTGGCCCATATTCCATTTCATAGCGGTGAAGAAATTCTTTCGATATGCTTCCGATATTACCCACATCGATACATTCAAGGCCGATATATCGATATTCGATATATCGGAATTTCCACATATTGATATTTTGCATATCGATACTTTCGCATACGATACCCATCTCTACGGCTGCCGAGCCGAGCGCAGCGCACCGCACCGCGCCGTGCGCCTCGCCGGCCGGCGGGCCGGTGCATGGAGGGGGAGCTGCGGCGAGCTGCGCGCAGAGGGTCTGCGCAGGGGACGTGGAGGCGGTCGCCCGGGTGGCCCGGCCCGGCGGCGTACTTCCGCTGCTCCAACCAATCAGAGACCGTAGTTATCGGTGCGTGAGGCACAGCAGCCTATATAAAGGGGCGCTGCGAGCCCGCTGCGTATCAGTTCACCATGAACGTCCACGTCATGTACGGCTGCGCACTCGAGACGCCCGCACGCCATACACTTTTCCACACTGTTGCAAAAGATCTGTGGATGGCCAAGGGCTTTGCCGACCAAGTCACCAGAAAGTACGGCGGCCGAGAAGAACTTGAAGAGCAGCACCTAAGCGTCGGTGACATCGGCGTGTTAGAGAAGAACGCCACGCGACACAGGACTATCCTCGCCCTACGAAGGAGTTGAGCCGGGCCCTTCCATCCAGAGAGGACTTCACTCGCACCCTTGAGCAGCTACCTGCAGTCTGTGCTGCTCTGGGTATATATTGGAGCGCTAGCCGGCCCCTTCATCGGCTCGGGGCTAGATGGATTGCCTAGGGAGTTTGTGCTCGCCGAGTTGCGTCGGATTTTTGCGGGTTCGCCTGTCAGCGTCACGATCTGGGTGCCACCACGGCCTGTCGCACCATTCCCAGCGAACTCTATGCTAGGGACCGTAACACTCGTAGGAGATTCAACTTTTCAGCGAGTGTTGGGAGCCCCGAAGCAGACTCGCTGAGCAAGAATCAAGTCACATTGTTGGCTGAGCGATTAGCGAAGCCTATTACTCAAGTGATTATCAAAAAGTTTCGCGTCTGTCTGTCATCACGATAACTCGAGAGCGAACTGAGCCAGCGACCTGGAATTTTTAGGGTCGTTTTGTGTCATAAAAAGACAGGTCAAGTTCGAAGAAGTGCATTCTAGCTCAAATATTGGATTAAAAAAATTAAATCAAAAACCGCAGGTCCCCAAAATAAGGTTTTTAAAAATTACTTTTTTAGTGTTTCCTATAAAAGTAGGACTCTTAAGGCGAAAATTTCGTCTATTTGGCACCAGAGGGAGTTGTCTACACGAATATGACCGCACAACATTTCTACGTTTTTTCTCAGATATTTGATGGGTAACTCGTTAACCCTTTAAGGTGCCAAAATAGGCCAGTAGTGAAAAAAATATTTTTCTTCATATTCTGTCTCTTAAGGTCCAAAACAACACAAAAGACCCGAAAAATCGTTTGCCCGGTTGTTCCCAGTTATTTTTTCGAGTTGTCGTCACATGACGCCATTGCACCTTACGGTCATGGGGGTGGGCTCAAGACTCCTTTTTAACCCGGGGGTCCAAGACAACTTTTTTGCTTGCACACGTCAGTGTGACCTAAATCCATCAATATTTCCTCAATTATAATGTTCTCCTGTAATTTCTAAATTTTTTATTTGTTCTTTTAATACTCCAGTATGATATGAACTACTTTTACATCGCGATTCTGCGAATATTTCATGAACAATTCCTGTTTTCCGGACAAAACCGTGATCGACAACTGTTTACCTATCCAAAACTGCCTGGGGACCCGCTTTCCATAAATAATTGTAGAAGTTGCAGGGTTTTTACGTAGTTGCTGCATTAGTCATGATAACGCCTGTACCGCGTAGGCAACCAAAATAGTGATTAGAACGCTCAAAATTGTTAAAATGATAATGTCCAATGCTAAAATGTGAACTGAAACTGAAAAAAGTAAACATATGCCGCTGGTCAAATCTTTTTGGATCAGTATCACAAAGCAGCCAGAGTAACGGAAACGGTGACGGCAAGGTGCGATGGCGTCACTTGAAGACATCTCTTTTCTTTTGCAAGCACCATAGATTTATGAAGACGGAACCAAATCAAGAATCCGGCCAGGCTATCGTATTCTACGGTTCTTGAACCAAAAGTACACACCTTTGATTGAGTTGAAAACGTTCGAACAGACCTAGGTGACGCATCCGCGAAGGGCACTGTTTACGTCTTTGGCGATGTCTTGCGTCTCGCTATCTTTGATAAGCCGTAGCGCGACTTCAATGGGGCGATACTATCGAACGAGGGTATCAAATCGTTCACAAGACCTTCCCTTCACGTACGCACAAGAGTTAAATGTCAGAGTGTTGTGGTTTTCGAGCTAGAGGTGCGCAAACATCATGTCGCAGGTGACGCCATGGCACCCTAAAGGGTTAAAATAAAACCCCGAGGAACAAAATTTGGGACTTTTGGGGCCGAATGCCTACTTACGACTCTGCCTTTGGCCGGACTCGGGTGTCAGCGCCGCAGGCCTAGGTAGATGTATGTCAGGCGCGTCGCAGCGTGACAGTGTTACGTGAGATATCGCGAAGCCTGTTACGCGAGATGTGGTCTGGCGTACATCTACCTAGTTTACAACCTCACCAATTAAAATTCCTGTGAAGACGCAAACTTTGTACCAGGAATACTCTGTGAATGTTTAGGTTTATTGACATCATCTGGATCTTTGGTCACCCAGCTGCAATCCTGAGCTCTCTCTTGATCCTCACTTGATACTCTTAATACAGAAGGCTTGAAAACTAAAACCAAACAAAACAAGATTTATTTGAGATGCAATCCTACTCGATCCTACTGTTAACAAGCAGGCCCGCCCTTCCGCCAAAGGGAGTTGCCAGCTTCGCTTCGCCGGCAACTCAGTTCGGCAGGGGCCGTGCCTGCTTGGCCTGCCGGCGGCGATGGTCGGGCCTGCGGCCCGACCATTTCCGTCACGCGGTTTGCTGTAGAACATAAGCAAATGATGTAACGGGCCTTCGGCCCGCAAAGCCCGTCGTCCTTAAAAGTTGCCCCGTAGACACGAGAAAGGGATGTAACGGTGAAACACCGCGACTATAACCCACCCTAGGTCATCTCATTTTGGTAGTCGAAGTCGGCGATTTCGGAGGTACGCACATTTAAT
>NW_026267316.1:108693-113137 GCF_000697945.3 Frankliniella occidentalis | reverse complement strand
CACATCAAGTTTCGTTCTGTATTTGTTTTTGATGTACGTGAGGTCAGAAAATGTAGATTCAGCCAAGTATGTTGCGGCGAATGGGAGTAGCACTCGAACTGCTCGGTCGGAGATGCATGGATAATCCGCCGAGAGGGAGAGCCAGAATGTGTCGAGGGGAGTTGTTTCAAAGTGCTGCATAGTTGACCGATCAGCCTGCAGGTCACTCAGCTCCTCGAGGTGTTTCAGCGGCATGTCCCACTCTTCGACTCTGATCGGGTTCCTGACCCAGTCCAGCTCTTCCCCGGGTAGGTCCCCGAACCACTCTTCAAATTTTCCGGAGAGGCCGTCAAGATGCTCCGTAATTTGGCTTTTGATAAGTAAATCGTCCTCTTCGAGCAGGCCATGGAGAGTCGGAAACATGTCAAACGTGTCATGTAATGCCTTTCTTCTCCAAATGTTAAGCTTTCCTTGGAATCCATTTATCTTGTCACTCAGAGTTAGCACATTGTCATTTCTTCCCTGCATCGACACATTCAGTTCATTTAATTTCTCGAGGATGTCCGCTAAATATGCAACCTGCTGTACAAATTTAGGGTCATCCCAGTAAGTAGCCAGCGGCGATTGTTTGGCGTACAGAAATTCACGCACTTCAGATCGAAGGGTGATGAGGTGGCGAGTAACTTTCCCTCTTGAAAGCCATCTTGCCTTCGAGTAGAAAAGCAGAGACGTATACGCCGCGCCCACCTCTTCACACAAAATCTTGAAAAGTCTCGTTTGCAAGTGGTGGGCTTTGATCTCATTAACCATCTTCACGATGGCGGCGAGGTAAAGCACCGCGACTACAACCCACAACCCACCCGTCTGCTTTGAAGACGTTTTTAGCCCGCTCTTTTGCTTAAAAGCTATACTAGGTAGATATACGCCAGACCACGTCTCGCGTAACAGGCTTCGCGATATCTCACGAAACACTGTTACGCTGCGACGCGCCTAGCATACATCTACCTAGGCCTGCGGCGCTGACACCCGAGTCGGGAAGCGCAAAAATGTACACAAAGATGCCTTCGGCCCGTCAACTTCCCGTCGCTTCGACTAAGAATGCAGCGTTGTTCATTTTTTCGCTTATTTTCGTCAAAAACTCCTTGTGCCGCCTAAATGGTTAAAGATAGAGCCAAACGGAAGAAATTTTCGTCCAAGGGGCTCTATTTTTATGAGGTATCTCTGAGGAAACTGTAAAGAAATATTTTTAAAAACATTATTAGTGGGACCTGTGGTTTTTGAGTTTTTTTAAATTCAATTTTTGAGCTAGAATGACCTTCTTTGAACTTGATCTGTCTTTTTATGACACAAAACGACCCTTAAAATCCCAGGTCGCTAGCTCAATTCGTTCTCGTGTTATCGTGATGACAGACAAACACACACACACACAAACAAACAGACAGACAGACGCGAAACTTTTTGATCATCACTGGAGTAATAGGCTTCGCTAATCGCTCAGCCAATAAGCGGGCTTATGCCATCCCCTCTGTGTCTGTCTGTCCGTTCCCCTAGAAGGACGTGAGCTAGAGGTCTGAAATTTTCAGGGTATTATTGTTGTCACTTTTGGTCAACGAAACGGTTTGGTGCAAATCCTGGCAACCACCCCTGAGTGGGTGTGAGGGGGTAACAAAGAAATATGGGTTGGTCCAAGAAGTGGAATTTTTTTGTTTTTTATTGTCTCCTAAGGGGTAACTCGTGAAAGTAGAGCCCGTTGGGCGAAAAATTTGTCCGTTTGGCTCTATCTCTCACCGTTTACGTGCTAGAGGGAGTTTTACCCACGAAAGTGGCTTAAAAATAAATATATTAATTTTAGAAAACATTTGATGGTCTCCTAAGGGGTAACTTGTGAAAGTAGAGCCTCTTGGGCTAAAGTTTTGTCCTGTTTACTTACAAAAGGGAGTTTTTCTTACCAAACTGGCCAAAACAGAAATATTTTTACTTTTCCAGAAGTACACTTCTGTCTGAGAAGTATGCCGTCGGTTCAAAATTTTCTTCTAAGCAGAAGAGTGGGCTTAGTTTATGGTGGGACATCATTAATAAAACGTGCACACTTCCATGCAAAAAAGCAAAATAAAACAATAAAATAAAAAACACCACAAAAACATTTATTTGTTGTTCGAACACGTTCGGAGTCAATCAGAGTATGTTTGGAACCCAAACGCCGCCGGCAGGCCAAGCTGGGCCCGCTCCCTGTCGAACCGAGTTGCCGGTGGAGCGAAGCGGAGCTGGCAACTTGGTTTGGCGGAAGAGCGGGCCCAGCTTGTCGGGGGGGGGGGGAGGTTTCTTTCCTCTTTTGCGGTTTTGGGCCTTCTTCTACAACTTATTGCTCACTAATGCAATTTTAAGCTTATTTTTGTCAAAAAAGACCCTCCAGCGCCTAAACGGTTAGAGTTTGAGCCAAACGGACGAAATTTTCGCCCAAAGGGCTCTACTTCGACGAGTTACCCCTTAGTAGATAATTAAAAAAAATATTTTTTTCTGACTTTTTGACCTACCCCATTTTCTTTGATACCCCCTTTTCGTCCTTTAGGGGTGGTTGCCAGGATTTGCCGTAGGCGTTTCGTTTTCTAGGAGTGAACCTTAAGATACCCTGAAAATTTGAAGTCTCTAGCACATCTCCTTCTAGTGGAACAGACAGACAGACACGAGGTCGTTTGCATAAGCCCGCTGGATAGCTTTTTCAAAGCAGAAGGGCGGGCTAAAAAGCAGTATATCAGAAATTAGAAAAAACAATACCTTTATATTGACAAGGTGGAGGAAGACTACCCCTTTTCTTACTGCTTGATTGTACTAAATTCCCACCTCTTGATTGACCAGTTGATTGAGGATGTGCTGGAAGAGGTTTATGTCTTCTTACGTGACTGATGTACTTCTGATTTTCTAAACTTCTTGCTCTTCCCTTGATTATTTTTACCGTCACTATCTTCATCAAATGAAAATGGAGTAGTCGTCTTCTTTTTTCTAGATCCTCTTCCTAGTTCTTTCTCCGACAGTAGCCCATCAGTGTCATATGCAAATGGTAGCATTGTTCTAACAGCCTCATAAGAACCTGAAAAAAATATATCAATAAATAAATGCCATACGCATGGTAGAGGGGGCAGTTGTACACTCACCGTACGTTTTGCGTATTGTGCATGATTTCAATACTTAGGAATCCTCTGGGTCGGCATAGTCCTTAGAAGCAGCAGCTTCTTACTGCGGTCTTCAGGGCACAAGACCTCCCCATCCAATATCCACTTGTGGGGTACAACCGCTACCTTTATCTCGTCAGAAGGGAGAGGACAGTCAACAATACTGTATCTTCTGGCCTGAAGGCAAATAACTAGATATTATTTAAATTTTGAACTACAAATACATTTTGACGCAAAAAAAAAACATGTGACAGGCTGAAACAAACGATAAATTTATTTAGGACAGACAGCATTGTACGGCAAAAGAAGGGAATATTATTCGAGTGGGACATGCAGCATAGTACGGCAGTAGAAGGGAGGTTAAAACAAACGATAAATTTATTTAGGACAGACAGCATAGTACGGCAATAGAAGAGAATATCATTCGAGTGGGACAGGCAGCATAGTACAGCAGTAGAAGAGAAAATCATTCGAGTAGTACGGCAGTAGAAGGGAAAATCATTCGAGTAGTACGGCAGTAGAAGGGAAAATCATTCGAGTGGGACCAGACATCATAGTGCGGTACAAGGGAAAATCATTCGAGTGGGACAGTCAGCATACTACAGCCGGCAGCAGAAGAGACCTACGACTACGAGACGGCGGCGGTGGGACGGACTTCCCGGAACTCCCGAGTGCCCCAACAGCACGTAGCCTCGAACCAGTCCTCTAGGAACGTTGCGAGTATAGAGTTGCCACTTTTGGTGCCGCCGCAAGCAATTGGGCAAGCAGAGGGCATCTTGAGAAAAGTGAAATCTCAGCAACGGCGCTGAATATAATGTGAAACCGAATGACACAGTGCCCCCGACGAAAAAGAAGATGTTTGGACACCACGGCCCGAACAAACACCGTGCGGACTGTTCGTAAGCGTCATTTTCAGAAGTTGGTTTTAGGTTGGAATCACATCTTCACAGTTAAAGAACTCGATAAGTACTTCAGAGCGCCAAATAGGATTGGTAGGGTCAGAACCAGCCTGTTCCAGCGATTCCAGCCAAGTTAGCTCAAGTTATTGAGTTATAACTTATACCCTGGGAAAAAAAGTAAGTGGCAAAGTGCAATTAAGTGTCACTTGGTTGCCCCCTTGCTAAGGTGGCATTGAAGTGGATTTTGACATTTTAAGTGGCAAGGTGGCGAAGTGTCAAAAGCGGTAAGGAGGAGGCAGAGTGGCGCCCGAGTGGCAACAGTCTCCCTATTTTTCGCACATATATCTAATTGTACTGAGGTCCCCCAGGGGACTCTCTGTTCAAAAATAGGGGCGG
>NW_026267316.1:104426-108643 GCF_000697945.3 Frankliniella occidentalis | reverse complement strand
CCAAGAAAGACTGCCCGCATGGAAAGGCGAGGCTTGACCGCGTCTGAAAACTGTCCGAGCTTCCTAGACATTGCTTGCACGCCTGAGTAGACGCGATTCAGCCAATTTTCACACGACTTTTCTGTCTGAAACTTACCCGACTTTTGAACTAGCCGGCCCTGCAGACTGCAGCGCCCATGCGCTGTGGCCGAGCTTCGTGAAGACATATGGCTTGGCTGAGCACACAGCCACCTCCAGGCTGTGATCGAGCTGAGGGACAGCTTTCCTCTGTCAGAAAGCTTCAAAAGCACAAAGTTGATATACTCCCGCGACGCGCTAAGGAGGAACGTGTTCGCTGTTCGCTTCTCCGGGAGCGAGCGCGCTCTGGCCAAGCGTGCTAGCCGAACGACTAGTGACTCGGAGTCTGTTGGTTCGATCCCACTCACCGGCCGGCCAGTTGCGGTCGCTGCCAGTTTCATTTTCCTTCCCATGAGGCTTTCTGACAGTGGTAAGCTGTCCCTCAGCTCGCTCACAGCCTGGAGGTGGCTGTGTGCTCAGCCAAGCCATATGTCTTCACGAAGCTCGGCCACAGTGCATGGGCGCTGCAGTATGCAGCGCCGGCTAGTTCAAAAGTCGGGTAAGTTTAAGACAGAAAAGTCGTCTGAAAATTGGCTGAATCGCGTCTACTCAGGCGTGCAAGCAATGTCTAGGAAGCTCGGACAGTTTTCAGACGCGGTTTAGCCTCGCCTTTCCATGCGGGTAGGGACGTCTGTACCTTGCTCGGCTATTGACGGCAAATGACAAAATCAATGGCCAGTTATATCTTAAAATAGATAAAAAATCTGTGCCTCTTGGCAGTTCTGCAACCACCATGGGAGGAAAATTTCTCAAAGCCCTTACAATTCTTGTTTTTAGCCATTATGTATTTGACTTGGAATACCATGTATACCTCAAAAACTTTTTTAACTTTTTGGAAAGCCTTTGTGGACTTGGCACTCCGATCAATTCCGTGACAAGACTTACGGGGGCATTGCGTCAAATTTCTGAGGAACTTGAAATGACTTCTGTATTGTGCCTCTTGCCAATCTCTCTTTCTTAAAATTCTTTTGATTAATTTTTCTTTGTGGTTGCTCAACCAAAATCAGTATTGTTCCGTACTATGTACCACATTTTACTTCTGATTAGTATGAATGTAGAATATTTTTTTCAGCTAGCTTTCCTGAGATTTGCTTTAAAATTGACACCCTCAAATTTATGGAAGCTTTTTCAACTTATGTCCTGTCAAAGATTACTTTTTCAGCTGTCATTCTTATTTGCTCTTATTTTCAGAAACAACCTTGCAATCAATATTATTTTCTTTGTGACTTTTGCAGATATATTTTCTAGTTTATCAATCTGTCTCAGAAACAGGTTAAATCATGATTACGTTTTGTCGTATGTAGTGACCGTTCTAATGATTCGACAAGTTGAATGTTAAAGGAACCTTATAATCCATTTTCTTTATGACTGTATTTTCTAGTTTATCTATCTGTCCTAGAACCAAGTTAAATTGATTTTATGTTTTGACGTATAGAGTGAATATTCTAATGTATTAGTCCATTCAACTGGCTTCCTAAAAATATAACAATCTTCTCCTAATTCAAACAAATTACCTCATTCCTTTGATTGGCAATCCTGTTTACATTCCTTTACACTAGATTTGTTTTTTTAAACCCATCTACTGCTCTGGTGTGTTTAAAACCTCCCTTTCAAATCTACGATGTTTAAATTGCACATTTGATCTGGCTAGTGACTGATGAGTGCAAATTGGAATACATATCAACTTTCATTGGCTGAGCGATTAGCGAAGCCTATTACTCCAGTGATGATCAAAAAGTTTCGCGTCTGTCTGTCTGTCTGTGTGTGTGTTTGTCTGTACGCACGATAACTCGAGAACAAATTGAGCTAGCGACCTGGGATTTTCAGGGTCGTTTTGTATCATTAAAAGACAGATCGAGTTCGAAGAAGACATTCTAGCTCAAAATTTGGATTTTTAAAAAATCAAAAACCACAGGTCCCTCAAATAATGTTTTTGGCTCTATCTTTAACCATTTAGGCGCCACAGGGAGTTTTTGACGAAAACAAGTGAAAAAATGTACAACCATGCATGCTTAGTCGAAGTGACAGGAAGTTGACGGGCCAGAGGCCAATATCTTTGTGTTCATTTTTGCGATACCCGACTCGGGTGTCAGCGCCGCAGGCCTAGGTAGATGTATGCAAGGCGCGTCGCAGCGCAACAGTGTTTCGTGAGATATCGCGAAGCCTGTTACGCGAGACGTGGTCTGGCGTACATGTACCTAGTTTCATGTCAGAGTCCATGTTGGGAGGCACCAGGAAAACCTTTGTTGAAGTTTGATGTAAAGGTGGAGGGCCATTCCATTTAAGATTTACAGGATCTGAACCGACCATCTCCGATTTTGTTCAAAAAAAATAAGGAGATAGCCTGCCGAAAATGAAAATTTTTGGTATTTTTTCCTGCGCTGTAGCTCAAACGGTTCCCGAGATATGGTCATTTGAAGTTTGAAATCCCTAATTTTTGGTGTTTTAGCTCAAATATCTAAAATGAAGGTTTTATCGGCCTCTGATGCACCTAGGAAGCCAACGATAGGTGGTTTTGACGTGTTTTTTAACGAGGAATCCGAATCCGGTGTCGGATTTCGAATATTTTGACATTTGCTCTCGCCATTGCAGAAAAACGTTTCAAAATTCGTCATTTTCGACGGTGTAACGAAGGGTGTTCGCAGTCCAAACTTCAACTTTTCAGTGGTCGAATGGACACTCACCAACTATACTTTCAATATTCCGGACCCGAAAATAGTGGGTATGGCCCTAACTTTGACGCTACAGCCCAACGAAAACCACGAAATCGTCGATTTCGATTAAACCATGGTGTTTCCCAGCCTTTCGGCCCCACTTATTCGGAATAGTCTGAAACACTATCGGGACGTATCGGAGCAGTTTCTGGGACTTCTCAAGCCTCTCTTTAAAATAAAAAGTAGGCCATTTTAGTTCTTTTAACGGTTTGGCGTGCTCAAAAATGTCAAAATCGTCAAAAAACAAAATTAAAAAAAGAAAAATTGAAGTCTTTCTGTGTCATATCTTTGGGGGGGGGGCGATATCAGTGGCTCGTGGCCGCGCCTCGGCTGTCGCGAAGCTGCCGAGTTCATCCCCAGCAAGCTCCCGTAGCGCCTGGTAGGTAGACACCTTCTAGTCTGCAGCGCATGCGTGTACTGCGGGGTGGCCTACCTTGAGTCTCGCAGGCACCGAGCTCCCCTAATTTGCCGAATTAATTTCGCTGGGCGCGAAACATATTGCAGGGGACATATGTAGATTATGATTGGCACCGGTTTTAGCTGCCCATACTATGTTTTTCGTTTGTTTTGGACAATTTTTAGTAGGAAAACATCATAAAACCAGAAAAAATGTGATCTTAAAATGCCTATATCTCCGGAACCGTTTGAGCTACGCCATCCAGATTTTGCACAGAGGTAGTCCGCATAGATACCTTAACTGTCTAAAAATATGGGAAGAGTTGAAAAAAATTGTTGAAATGGTCCGAAATCCAATTCGCAATCCGAGTAAGGAAGGTGCACATAGTTTGTGACATTTTCTTCGATGTTTTTCGAAAAAGATTATGCTTCACGATAATTTAGTTACAAATTCGGCCTACCTCTGTGCAAAATCTGGGGGGTGTAGCTCAAACGGTTCCGGAGTTATAGGCATTTGAAGATCACTTTTTTTCTGGTTTTTCGATGTTTTCCTACTAAAAATTGTCCAAAACAAACGAAAAACATAGTATGGGCAGCTAAAACCGGTGCCAATCATAATCTACATATGTCCCCTGCAATATGTACCGCGCCCAGCGAAATTGGTGTGTAACACCTAAAAACCTTCCCTTGTAAGGCCACACGAAGGGGCGCCCCCGCACAGTCCATAGTGCATAGACTAAGCTACCAGAGAACAGGAGACATACCCTTTCAGGAGGGCCAGTTTGCACTTCTTGTGATCAACTAGTCCTCCTATTTTAGACTGATATCAGACATAAACACATCAGAAGACGAAGCAAATGTCTCCCTCCTGACTCCTCATCCACCAAGTGCTATTTACACATGGCCAGAGGAGCTACTCACTAGCAGTGTCCCTTTGCCTCACATTATTTGTGCTGTGAATTTAATAGAGCTTTCAGACAATTGCTACAA
>NW_026267316.1:93754-103711 GCF_000697945.3 Frankliniella occidentalis | reverse complement strand
ATAGTGTTTCAGACTATTCCGAATAAGTGGGGCCGAAAGGCTGGGAAACACCATGGTTTAATCGAAATCGACGATTTCGTGGTTTTCGTTGGGCTGTAGCGTCAAAGTTAGGGCCATACCCACTATTTTCGGGTCCGGAATATTGAAAGTATAGTTGGTGAGTGTCCGTTCGACCACTGAAAAGTCGAAGTTTGGACTGCGAACACCCTTCGTTACACCGTCGAAAATGACGAATTTTGAAACGTTTTTCTGCAATAGCGAGAGCAAATGTCATATTCGAAATCCGACACCGGATTCGGATTCCTCGTTAAAAAACACGTCAAAACCACCTATCGTTGGCTTCCTAGGTGCATCAGAGGCCGATAAAACCTTCATTTTAGATATTTGAGCTAAAACACCAAAAATTAGGGATTTCAAACTTCAAATGACCATATCTCGGGAACCGTTTGAGCTACAGCGCAGGAAAAAATACCAAAAATTTTCATTTTCGGCAGGCTATCTCCTTATTTTTTTTGAACAAAATCGGAGATGGTCGGTTCAGATCCTGTAAATCTTAAATGGAATGGCCCTGGATTCATAGTTCCCTAAAAGCGAGCGTGATTCTCACGCAAAGCGTGATTTTCACGCCCGGCGTGATAAACGCGATCCCTGATTTGCTGCGTGAAAATCACGCCTGGCGTGAAAATCACGCCTGGCGTGAAAATAACGCTTGCGTTTCGTGAACTCTGAATCCACACTAATGCAATGGTTTAGTAAACTTTATTGGCTGAGCGATTAGCGAAGCCTATTACTCAAGTGATGATCAAAAAGTATAGCGTCTGTGTGTTTGTGTGTCTGTCTGTACGCACGATAACTCGAGAACGAATTGAGCTACCGACCTGGGATTTTCAGGGTCGTTTTCTGTCATAAAAAGACAGATCAAGTCCGAAGAAGAGTGTTCTGGCTCAAAAATTGGATTTAAAAAAAATCAAAAACCACAGGTCTCACAAATTTCGTTTTTTAAAATTATTTTTACAATTTTCTAGGGGGTACCTCATCAAAGTAGAACCCCTGGCGAGAATTTCGTCCGTTTGGCTCTATCTTTAACAGTTTAGGCGCCAGAGGTATTTTTTGATGAAAATAAGCGAAAAAATGTGCAATCTTGCATGCTAAGTCGAAGTGACAGGGAGGCCTAGGTAGATGTAAGCCAGGCGCGTCGCAGCGTTACAGTGTTTCGTGAGATATCGCGAAGCGTGTTACGCGAGACGTTGTCTGGCGTACATCTTCCTAGTTTTATAAATAAACAGTTGTAGAAATAGACAAATGAGTCAACAACTACATGCCAAGTTCAACAATATTTTTTTGTCTAATGCTTCTCTTGTGTCTTCACGTTGAGAGGTTGGTTTCATTTTGGCTGGTCCTCGCTGCCAAAGTTTGTCTGTAAAAATGGATCAAGAGAACAAGAAGCATTAGCAAAACATTAAGATATGCCATATTTTCATAAAGCCAAATGAAGTTATTGGCTGAGCGAGAGCGAAGCCTATTACTGTAGTGATGATCAAAAAGTTTCATGTCTGTGTGAGATATCGCGCAGCCTGTTGCGCGAGACGTGGCCTGGCGTTCATCTACCTAGTTTATATTCTACCCCATCTCTGGGAACCGACAGCAATGGTTGAAAACTGTGACAGTGAAACAAAGAAGGAAGGATTCAAGCAAGGAGGTAAACAGCACTAAAACCTTGGCAACCTAAAAGGCATAGGTTATGGTTGCCACAAGTTCAGTTATGTCATAGGCAAATTTACAGATGTTTCAAACGATTTCGGTGACAAGCGACACAACTAACCACACTGAAATAATACTGGTACTTGCTACGAAGGCGACGAGCAGCTTTCAGAATGGGATAATCTGATGATGCGAATCACCGACATGGATTTAAGCATTTCCACAAACACAGGCCATCCATTTGTAGTGACGACCAAATTACACAGTTCACAATTATTCAGCGGCACGAGTGCACGGAACACCTCAACGCTAAAAAAATTAAGCAAGAGAGGGACAAAAATGACATTGTATCACAAGCAAACAATCACAAACTTTGTGGGACGAATAGTGACTTTTTGTTTCGATGGGCGCAGTGCAAATACCGAACCAACCGACTGTTAATAGGGTGTTCCAGGTTATCTAGAACGGAAGGGAAAAAGAAAAAATCCACCGATTAATCTGTTTCCGTCTGCTCAGTATGAGAAATTGCCATGGTAGTTTGGTCCGATTCTAACCTCTCAAATATGGAGGCGATATCGAAACTGACCTGACAGTTTTTCATACCTGGAACGCCGTCGTGACACGTGATTAGCTCAACCAATCAGAGCCATCACGGAAATAGAAAAGTCAGTGAGTTTGTTCTTTTCCTATTTCCGTTTTGGATTGCCTGGAATACCCTACTTGCACAGCGTAGTCAGACTGCGAAGAACAGACTAGTTGAAAGTTACCGTGAATTTAATCAATCTTAACACAGCGGCTCTGAAAACTCAACAGTGTTCATTGTATGCTGAAAAATCAGCGATCATTAATGATTGCTGACATATCAGTACATGGCATGATTGCTGATATATCAGCAATCATCAATGATCACGTTTAGGTTTTCGGCTAATATTTACTTTCAGACGGATGTCATCGAAAAGTGGATAGGGCTTTACTTTGTTAAATTACCCCCTAGGCAACAGTAAAAAAAAAAAAAAAATTTAAAAACGTCAGTTCGGGGACCTGTGGTTTTTGATTTTTTTTAAATCCAACTTTTGAGCTATAACGCTCTTCTTCGAACTCGATCTGTTTTTCTATGACACATAACGACCCTGAAAATCCCAGGTCGCTAGATCAATTCGTTCTCGAGTTATCGTGATTACAGATACACAGACAGACAGACATACAGACGCGAAACTTTTTGATCATCACCGGCGTAATAGGCTTCGCTAATTGTTCAGCCAATAATTTGGACCATTCCAAATTTAATTTCCTGTTCATCGTTTTCAAATCGACATTAATACTACTTATTTAGATTTGAAGTGTTTCGAATGTTACATCTTTTGTCGAATGTCTACGGAGGCATTCCGTTTCAAATTTACAGGAGTCAAAAGTGACCCTTGACGATTTCGCCTGTTATTTGTCCATTTGTTGTCTACTAAAAGAAGAGTATTCAGGAGAAATCTGAGCCCTGTGGGACAAGCGGTTCAGGAGTTATGGCATTTTGAAGTTTTTAGGCTTTTTCTTTAGGTCTTTTTAGTGAATATCTTTAAATTCCCGTAACTCCACTTGAAAACGTCTAAACTAAATGATCGCACTGATTTTCTGACGTAAAAACACGAGCGGAATCTAAATTTGGCATCAAAAATTACTTTTCGACATTCCATCATAGTCAATTTGGCCAAAAACGGGCTTTGTAGGGTTTTACGCGGTTGCAAACAATTCGTATGCCCAAATCCAAAAATGGACGTACGGCAGATGGAAACTATTCTTTAAACATGTATCTAAATGTTAGCGGCGGCAGATGTCGTTTAATTGGTCTCGTTTACGAGCTACAGCATTTAGAAGAAAGCCTGGAAGTGGCGGGCCGCTGTGTGCCCTGCCTGTGGTGGGACGGGTGGGGGAGGGGCAGATCCCCGATCTCGATCAAATTTCACATGCGAGGGTAAGTTGTTAGGCTTAGTTCAATTCCGGTGGTGTCGAGGGCGTCATCGGGCACCTCCAGGACGCCGACGACGCCCCTCCGAACGGCACGGATGTCGCTAAAATTCGTTAGGTGGCGGTTGTTTGACACCCCGAATTCCATTCTGGCGGTGCCGAGGCCGACCGGACACATCATTGGGCAGCTCCAGGACGCCGACGACGCCCCTCTGAACGGAACCGCGTCCTCAGTTTCATTCAGCAAATTCCGGGAGCTCGGTGCCTGCGAACCTCGGGGTAGGCCACCCCGCGGTACACGCAACATGTTGCCTACCTATCAGGCGCCATGAGACCTAGCATTTTCTTTACCTATCAGATTTTAAAGTGCAAATGACGGTCGTACTGTCTGAATGGTCCGAAAGTAAATCGCTTGAAAAAAAAATAGATCTTAAGAGAAACTGGAAAGAGAATGGCTCCACCCTAATTTATAATTTAATTTAAGTAAAACACAATATTGATATTTCTTAAGGGGGCTTTTATCTCCCAAAATGCATTATGACTTTCTGAGCCACTATAGGATTTTCTTTACCTACCAGACTTTAAAGTGCAAATGACGGTCGTACTGTCTGAATGGTCCGAAAGTAAATCGCTTGAAAAAAAATAAATCTTAAGAGAAACTGGCAAGAGAATGGCTCCACCCTAATTATATGACCTAATAATATGACTTTCTGAGCCACTGTAGGTGTAGGGATGGAACCTTAGGGTATATTTCTTAACTCAAGGGATGGCTTAACGCATTAACAATATCAAAATGCCATGAACTTTACTTTAAAGAGGTCCCAAGTGTGTACTTCTATTTTTATAGGATATCTTCTTTTAAAGTTTACGCGCACGATTTCTCCGGAGAAAGTGGACATAAAAAACTGGTCAATAGCATGTTTGTTTCAGTGCATCAAGGACTACAAATTGACACAGGGGTTTAATTGAATTTTGAATAATAAAAATTATACATCGTAAGTTATATTCAGAAAATATTGGTTTTACTCCAAATAGAGGAAAATTTCTATTTTTCAAAATTCAGTAAAACCCATGTGTCAATTTGTGGTCCTTGATGAACTAAAACAAACAACCAATTACCAGTTTTTATCACCACTTTGTCCGGAGGGATTTAGATACATGTTTAAAGAATAGTTTCCATCTGCCGTACGTCCATTTTTGGATTGGGGCATACGAATTGTTTGCAACCGCGTAAAACCCTATAAAGCCCGTTTTTGGCCGAATTGACTATGATGGAATGTCGAAAAGTAATTTTCGACGCCGAATTTAGATTCCACTCGTGTTTTTACGTCAGAAAATCGGTGCGATCATCTAAATCGGACGTTTCCAAGTGGAGTAACGTGGACAAATAACGGGCAAAATCGTCAAGGGTCACTTTTGACTCCTGTAAATTCGGAATGGAATGCCTCTACGGCAGTATTGCTAACAGTTGCGCCTCCCTGTTCAGGTGTTCTTCAACTAAAATTTAATTCTGTTTTATTTCAGTTGATGTTGTAGAATCGCAATTATGATAATGGCCGCCTCATGATTAACATTTGCACTTCCGCCATTTCCATCAACAATAGATATGTTATCTGTCAACTATAAGATATTATAGAAACGATAATACATACAATGCACAACATTTATTATATCAATAACCGTAAAGGTATTCTTCAGTACCCTCTTCTAGAACTCTGATTTCCTTCCCTCGTGCCCAGATGTTTTCGATCTTCTCTAACGCAGCCTGTCTGTTATTGAATTGTTAACCACCACAAGCCTTTACCATCTGAAGAAGGCGGGTAGTGCTTTGTGTAACAATACTAAAACGCTGATTTTCAGGCAGGACTTTCTCTTGAGTCTTCAGAGGAATTTCTAGGTACAGGTCAACAGAATGGGCACTGTCTTCATGCTAGATAGATTCTCTTTCTGCCACCTCTAAGGAGTCGTGGTCAGGTCAAATATATCAACTCCTACACCAATAAAAAGCAGATTAAGAACAGTAAAAGAATCAGTTAAAAGTGCAAGACGAAAATGTAGGTACACCTACCAGTCCTCAATCGACCTAAAAATATATATGACAGCAGGGAAGATGAAATGACTTATAGAATCTGCATGTGCAGAAGGAATAGTCAAAATCCAGCTGGTAAGGTGTCCGGTCTCGTTCCATTGCCAAATTGTATTTGGCCTTTATGAGATGACGCGCAAATGGTGTAGTAGATCTCGAAATTTCTTGGATGCCTTGGTCATTGTTATTGGTGACATGACTTACTTTCACTTTACCATTAAACGTACTCATGGCCACACGAGACGTTTATGAGCTGTGTAGCAAAAGAAGATTGCGCAGACGTTCAGCAATGTTAGCTCTTTTTTTTAAGATAGCTTTAATCTTCTGATTCTGGCGAGTTGAGTTAACATGTCTAACCGCTACGACTAGTCCAGCAATCGCCCTGTCCTCCGGGACCTTGTCACGGACCTGGGAATCTATAAGGGCGACCTGTAGCACAAACCCCCTGTGCCCACCAAGGAGTACCCTGTTGTGTACAAAGATACATGGATCACTAAAAATGGTTCCCAACTCCTTCGAGTGGCCATCGACCATTAAACCTTTATCCCAACCCTGTACCTTGTAGCAGAACAGGAGAGAAGCCGCTACTCCATGAGGCTCGTTCAAGAAGAGTACACACAAATAATTTCTGACTAGGTAGATGTACGCCAGACCACGTCTCACGTAACAGGCTTCGCGATATCTCACGAAACACTGTTGCGCTGCGTCGGCCGGAGGGCACTGGACCTGACTTCTCCAAGTTTGAGGGCACTGGCATGAGCCGCTACAAATCGTTTATGTACACCGACGCCAAAGTGTTCCCATAACCCTCTACAGGCCAATCTTTTGCGATTCGTGGAAAAGTGAAACGGCAAGCACTTCTACGTCTGTGTCAGAGCAACGAATTATGATAGTTTTGGAGCCACGTTCAGCCAGGCGCCCGTCTGCTTCCTCCATCAAGGCACAACAGACTTTTTCCAATGCAGAGCCCTGGAATTTTACAGTAAGCAACCAGCTCCTAGATAATCGGCCAGCCTCCAGCCTCTCTTGGTATGCAGTGAAATTGTACCTTTGTAGCCCGCGGGACCTGACTGGGGGTGGGGCCGAAAGAAGGCTAGCGCGCGTGTCGTTCTCTGACGCTCCTCCCTCCTCGTTCGTACTATCACTCGAACGTGTAATTTTCGCCTTGGCTGTTGGCGGCCTCGGACAGGAAGGGTAGATCGGTTGTGGTCTCTCTCGCCGAGGTCCGCAGCTTCTTAGTAACGTGTATTGTCCGTTATGTCCGGTAGGATTTCGTTTGTCAGGTCTCGCGGTGCGTACATTAATATCATGTTATAATTATGCTGATCCTTTAAGGGGGCAGACCTGTGAAATACAAGGGTTTAGGGAAAAATTTATTTTAAAAGAACGGGGCAACTCAGAGGTTTGGTACTGCGCGTATATATAAAGTAATAAAGATGGCCCCACAATTTGGCCACTGAGCCGTGCCGACCCCTATACAAACATGGCCAGCATGGCTTTGAACTGGAGCCGATGTAGGTCTTTGCGGTGTGCATGATTGTGCCTGCACCGTTGGGTTTGCAACAGTGAAAAAAATTGCTAGATTCTCTTAAAACATGTAGTTAGGATCTGACAGGAGGGTTTTTTGAAATCCCACTCCAAAATACTTGAAAAAAATCCCGAAAAATTTGTACAAAAAATTGGTTTAAATTTGGGTACTTTTTCCCTGGTTTGGGTACCTTGCAATTGAGTTATAAAAAATCGCCCTTGTCACATCCTGGGCACATACATGGACAACATTCGGGCCAAATATTAAGTCGATAGCTCCAAAACTACGGCCTGGAGGTTGCACACCGTTTGAAAAAAGTCATTCCGAGAAAAAAAGAGTTTAAAGTTTTCAGTGCCTATGTAGAGCGACGAACCCAAAGCCAGAGCAAGTTACTGATCTGGTCCATAAAGATTCCGGGGCTCTAGAGGACTCCTTCCTCGTCTTGTATCCTGTCCTGAGCGGCCAGGTGAGCCCTAGCGGTCAAGCCACCCGGCCACTAGCAGCACGTTTTGACTCTCCTGAACGCAATTTTTCGAATTTCAACATCCGCTTTGCAGCATTAGAAAGGGGAAAGATCAAAGAATTGTTTGAGGCAACAATAAATAAATAAATTTTTGGATGATTTTCACAGGTCTGCCCCCTTTACAGGTCCACTCGGTATAATGCTTGTGTACTTTGTGTACCGAGGGGTGCCTAACTCCATAAAAATGTGTACACCGGATTACCAAATTGTAAAGATTACCAATGATTACCAAAGATTATATATGTATACTAGGTATGATCCACCTGCCAAGCGGCAATTTCTCTTTCCGAGAAAGATGCATTTTTGTGCAACTCTTTGGTAGTTCTTGATTCTCTATCATGCAAGTTACAAATTTGCATTCTATGATTGGCAAAGTCATGATTTTGTCCATGGAACGGAAGATGCCATATTAAACATGCGCGTTGGTATTTACACTGTTAGTAGATTTCGTAATTTTCCGATAAAATTTCTCCCGAACAGTTCGTATTCTGCTTTTACGAACAATGTTTGTCAACAAACAAGCTGGGCGCGCTCTTCCGCCAAACCAAGTTGCCAGCTCCGCTTCGCTCCACCGGCAACTCGGTTCGGCAGGGAGCGGGCCCAGCTTGGCCTGCCGGCGGCGTTTGGGACGGGCCTTCGGCCTTCGGCCCGTCTCTTCTGAATTTTCATGGTGTAATACATCTTCTATCCGAAAGAAGGGCCTTCGGCCCGTTGTAGTGACGGCTCGCTTTGGACCATCTTTTTGCCAGGTACCTTTTCTGTCTACTTCGTAATCAAAACTCAACAAGCGAAGTATTCTTTTCATGCTGAACATCTTTGGCTGTGTGTGCCGCAGTTTGTAGAATACATGCAAGTTATGCCAAATCCCTTCTAAGTTATTGATGTTAGCTTATGAATCAAATAACACACCTATGAAAAGATAGATAACACTGTAAAAAATGTTGGGAATTCTACTATACGCATGTATAGGAAATTTCCTATACATCGTATCGAAAGTGAAAATTCCTATAAATGTATAGGAATTGTCCCATTTGGGAAGAAGCGTATGGGAAAAGTACGAAGTGTATAGGCAAATCTCCAGAAATGTATAGGAAAATTCCAATACGTGTCTGGTAGGCATATTTCCCTTAATATGTATAGGAAATTTACTTGATGTTGACAATTTTCCTATACAATGTTCGGAATTCAAGAAACGGGTAAATATATACACATCTGTCTACCTTACACATCTTGGTCTGCGCGGTCATTTTATGAGCTTATATCTCCCGCCTGACGCCACACCACACAGGGTTGGACACATTTAGAGTCTATATTGGTCTATTTAGCAGTTTAAACTCTGATAATCGAATTTCAAGTAAGGGCAGGAAGTAAAATTCAAAACTCGACAACAAAACATCTAAGAGTAAATCCCCAAAGGCGTGGGCTAGCCCCGGCGCACCACGCCGACACCTGGCTGACCCTCTGGGAATGGCCCAGCGAGGGGCGGCGCGCGGCTCTGGGATGACCCGGGGTTGGTGGGGCACGCCTCCCAACAAGTCGCCGTGGTCTAGTGGTCAGCGTGACGGGATCGCAAGCCAGAAGTCCGAGGTTCAACTCTCCATCCGGTAAAGTATTACAAAATTACATCAATGCTTACTTAAATGAAATTACCGAAAGGCGGTAGGAAGGCGACAAGGAACGAGGGTAACGGCAGGGAAGTGGTTAAGAAAAAAAGAAAGAGCATTGGGTGTATAGGAAAATTCCTATACATGTGTAGGGATAATGCCACACACACACAATACTTATCCTACACAGGTGTGTAGGAGAATTCCTATACTTGTATCGTAAGAATACTATCGCGTATGGTAGAATTACCATACGCCTGTATGGGAAAATTCCCATACATGTATATGTGAATTGCTGCAGATACATTTATAGGAAATCTACTATATAAATATTTTACAGTGAAGACTAGCCCTAGAAGAAGTTAAATATACTTTCCAGGCATACTCTGAATGACTCCGAACGTGTTCGAACAACAAATAAATGTTTTTTTGGTGTTTTTTTTTTTTTTTGCTTTTTGGCATGGAAGTATACACGTTTTATTTATGATGTCCCACCATAAAATAAGCCCACTCTTTTGCTTAGAAGAAAATTTTGAACCGACGGCATACTTCTCAGACA
>NW_026267316.1:89343-93176 GCF_000697945.3 Frankliniella occidentalis | reverse complement strand
GAAACGGACAGACAGACGAACACAGAGGCGATGGCAAAAGCCCGCTTATATAGCTTTTAAGCAAAAGAGCGGGCTAAAAATACGAACTGTTTCGTAGGCAATAAACAAATTGTCCGTAAATTTGTAGACGTACACCTTTTGACAGGGGTGCACAATGACATGGATAGCTAACATATCTAGGAAGAATTACGAACTTTTCGTCATTTAACAAGTATTCGTTTTCTAAGCGATACCAAAAAGTTCGTGTATACAATTTTACAGTCGTTTGTTCGTTAATTTACGATAAAATCCCCTACAGTGTAGGCAAGATGTGCTCAAAAATTCATGTCTTAATCAACAAATTTGTCCTTCTAAAGGACCCTCAAGAGTGTGAGGACTACCAGGGATCACCAGTGGTTACCAGTGAATATTAAGTCTGTGTACACCTGATTATTACAGTTGGACACCCCTCATTGTGTACTAATAGAAGTGAATAAATGTTTCTATGTCACCACCCGTATGGAAAGCTGTAGCTGGAAGCGGCCGTGTGGTGGTATTTTGCTAAAGCTGTGAGCAAGTTCCGCGCGAGACAGGGTTGGGGCGCGCTCGAGGCCGGCGGTGGACTCGCGGCAGAGCTTAGCAAGACGCGCGAGGGCAGTGGCGGCGGTCTTCCCTGCGCCGTGTGCCGGACCATTGCCGACCAGCCGCCGAACGGTTGCGGGTCCGTGTGCCGTCCAGCTCCCGTCTGGAAAGTGATCGTTTTCCAGACCGGAGAAAGACGGCACCCACCCCCGTGCAGGCGGGGTGGCGCTATGAGAAATCTCGCGGTCACACACTCTCCGTCTTGTTGCGGTCTCCCCCTCAAGGCCGCAGTAAGACCGACCCTCGGGCCCGCGCGCGTCGCAACGACTGGCCCGCCCGTCCAGCTTCGGTCTGGACGAAAAGACCACTGCCAGGCGGCTGACGTGCGTCACGGCGTCGCGGCGCTCTACCCTGGCCGGCCGTCTTAGATCGGTCTTCCCTGGCAGACCACGGCAAAGCGACGCGGCCAGGAGCCGCCCGTGTGTTTTTAAAGTGTCCGTTTTTGTAAGGTGTGGAGAGAGGCGGGAGCAGCACAAAGAAACAGTGTGTTTGGCAAACGTGTTTATTGGAATTAGAATTCACAGCCATTTCAGATCTTAGACAATGAAAGAGTTCACTGACACAATCACTAAAATACAAAAATTAATAAATAGAACAAATTGTATCACTCCAGCTCGAAAACATTCAGAGGGTCTATTAAGAGAGGAAAGTCAGTTTTAATTTGCAGACAAAATGATACTGTGATAATGTCTTGAATAGGTATGAGATCTTCACATTTTCTGGTATCACTATACACACTATAACGATACAATTCACTAGGAATCCCATCTGATCTTATAATATAAGCATAATATTTGTCTGGTTTTGAAACAATTGTTTTAACAAAGGTTAAAATATTTCCATGGACAATGCCCTGTTGGCTTTGATATTTGCAGTAAGATGACACTCTGGAACCTTTGCCATAGCTGTGACTAACATATAATAGACCATTTTTATACAGTCTAGAAAATGTCCTAAACTGAGTGGGTTGAGTAAGCACCACAGAAAGTAGATCCCCAACAGGACTAGCATACCTTGAATTTACATCCAATTGACCAACAACAAAAATACCACTACAAATCTTCTCTGAGAATGGAAGCTGACTGGAACCCTTATTAAGTTTTGTGCAGTAAGATTTTACTTCAGGAGAGTGTACAGTTTCAATCAATAAAGGTAATTTTGAAGCTACAGCAATATTCTTAAAAATTTGTTTGGGAGCCTGGGTTGTCCCATGAACCAGTGATGCCATCTTACCATTAAGATCTTCAAATCTGTAAGCACTAGATACAAACAATGGACCTGTTTCAAGAACAGAACGGGCCAAGTGCCTAAGCAGATGAATGTTGGAGGACATGTGACGCAAACCATAAATATTTTGGAAACCACAACAGAATTGCTTAAAAAGCTCATCAGCCTCATGAATATTATCTATAGAAATGCTATCTTGATTTAAAAGGGAAACACCCTTCACTAGAAGTTCAAGATTCTCAAACTGAGCTGGACGCATTTTGTCCTGTACAATTGGTAGAAAGAAAGATTGAAGAAAATTTCTACAGAGTGAAGCCTTCCAGTGACTTAATTTTGTCACATTTTCAGGGACACGTTCAACAAAGTGGGGTAACTCTAGATTTTGTAAACGGTCATTAATTTCATCAACTGCAGATGCTAAGGAAAATGGTTCTTTATCATAGCTCTCATCAAATAATAATGTAAGTATTTGTTTGGTCACACCCAAATGTAAACTGTGCATGGAATCAATGCTTACTCCTGCAAACATACTGGAATACATCATATAAGAAATGACTGTTGGACCAGATACTCCTTTCAGTGTCTTAGACGTGGGATCTGCAATACTATTGCGTACTAAATCATTGTAGCTGTCACCAACATCTCTATGCTCTAAAAGATCCTGATGTGGAAATACCATGACATTCCCCGTCCTCTTTGACTTCTCTCCATGTATGTAACATTTAGGACAAGAGCAATACCCTGAATGCCCCTTAAGATTTAAAAAAGTTGATTTAGCTGGAGTATCACACACACCAAATAAGACAATGGCTTTAACAGTAGTTTTTTGATCTGAACCATGGAACAGAACATCAA
The DNA here is from genome assembly GCF_000697945.3 of Frankliniella occidentalis. NCBI lineage: Eukaryota > Metazoa > Arthropoda > Insecta > Thysanoptera > Thripidae > Frankliniella > Frankliniella occidentalis. Next base: position 90,473 of record NW_026267316.1, on the reverse strand, counting down.
AACCTGTCTTCAACTGACACACTTCTTTATATATAGGCAAAGTGAACACATTTGGGTGTGGCTTACATTTGTCACCCCATATTCCCCCAATAATTAAATTTTCCATTTTAAATCGTTCATGTAGAGGAAGTTCATTAATAACAAAAACGAATGGCCACAAAGAGTACTCCCCACTTTCAAAAAGAGCTACACCATCTGTGTACCATGTCAAAGATATGTTAACACCATTCACTAAAAAACTTTGCTCAGCTTGCTTGTAAATTTCACTGTCATAAACATCTTCTATGTTGTTCACATTAACTTTAGTACGAGAGTACTTGTGGCTTATTTTCTCTCTCATTCCAGGTCTCTGGAGAATAGCTGTGATCTGATCAACAAGCGAGCAAGTGATATAGAAGCTAGTTTTACTCTTAGGGCAAATGTCACATTTTTCACGACCAGTGGATCTCCACTTCCAACACTTTGAACAGTAGTAATAGATTTGAATTGGCTTCTGATCCATCTTAAATTGGTTGAAGAATAAATGATTACTTTTTGGCAAGTCATTTGGTTTTGGCATCAAAAGATGAAGTAGGTCGAGGAGTTTGCAGAAGTCAACACCACTTAAATTACAGGAAGAGGCATAGGATAGCACTGCTATCAAACTATCATTTAGAGTGATATCTGAGTTAGGAAAGAGGTGCTTTTGATTTGGCTGTGAACCTGTCTGGTCTGGTGACTCCTCTTCCACAACATCATGACTCTCTGCTGCTATCCCATGACTATCTTCTGCTGTTTCATAGTCTCCATCTGTGGGTATTGTATCAGTGTGGGAGTCAATAGTGCCCGAAGTTTCCAAAAAGACTTGCCAAGGTAAAGGAGGTAAGTCGAAACCTAAACAAACAAAAATGGTCAAAAAATTTAAATGTTTGAAACTACACTCGTGAGCAAAATTAAAGCGCCACTTTTTTGACAGGGCGTAATTTCGAAGTGTGATTAGGTAGGAGGTTGCCGTTTGGCAGGAAGATAGGCTCATATGTTGGCATCAGACCCCTAAAAGCGCAAACCTTGATCTCGAACGGTTCGCGAGCTGTGGGGCCTAACGCATCGCGACACCCCACTTCGCAGTGTGGTTAGGAAACAGAGGTTGC
>NW_026267316.1:81517-87758 GCF_000697945.3 Frankliniella occidentalis | reverse complement strand
GGTCAGGGGAGCGTCACAAAGCAACCTCTGTTTCCTAACCACACTGCGAAGTGGGGTGTCGCGATGCGTTAGGCCCCACAGCTCGCGAACCGTTCGAGATCAAGGTTTGCGCTTTTAGGGGTCTGATGCCAACATATGAGCCTATCTTCCTGCCAAACGGCAACCTCCTACCTAATCACACTTCGAAATTACGCCCTGTCAAAAAAGTGGCGCTTTAATTTTGCTCACGAGAGTAGAAAATAAAATCTTTTCTATCAAAATTAAAAAGCAAAATTTTTAACAGCTATGTAAAAGGTTATAACTGCAAACTACATTTGTACAATTTAAATCCAATGTTTGAAAAGTACCTGAATTTACTAGAGTGATGATTTCGTTTTCATGACTTCCACTAAAAATGATCGGTGTAGCCTTCTTGCTAATATCCACAACAGACAGGATCGTATCATGTGGTTCAACAGCCTCTAAACACAGTAAGGGAAAATTAGTACACACTAACCAAACTTTCTCAAATTTAAGAGCAGAAATAATTGTATCGTAAAATGTCCAACACTTCTTAAACTATTGTCATATGTTTCAAATTTTTGAAAGTAAGGTTTACTCACCACAGTGTACAAGTGGATTTGGATCAATGATGGGAATATCGCAGGTTATTGCAGTTGTTTCAGTATCATGGTCTAGTATCATTCCACTTTGTACATGGCTGATGAGACTACTGTCAGTCGTTTGCCCTGCTCAACATAAAAAATAAAAATAAATTGACAGTTAACACACATTAAATTTAAAAACAGAGGTAAACAAAACTGCCATGGTCACAAGAGTAATGAGGAAACTTACGTTCCAAATTGCTGGTGGCATAAGTAGTCATAGAAGTAAGAGAGGTAGGCACAGCCGAAGCAAAGTCAATAGGAAACTGGTTGAATGAAATTCCAGCAGTATCAGGCACTGCAAAATAATATAGACAAACCACAATTTTATGTTAGTGTCCCCCTCTGAATTGCTAGCTACAAGTTTGAGATTACTATGTCTAATCAGTGGGGTACATACTTGACATACTAGCATCGTCCGCAAATTCAATATCTTGTACATTTTCGGCAGTAGTTTCACCTATCCGATCGAAAGTGATGGACGAGCCTGCCTGGAGAATGTCAACGGGAGGCGGGTCTTCTAACCTGCACCAACAAAGACAGAGTGAGAGACAACGGCGAGGCAACTAGGTTAAGTTGACGCAAAGCACCAATTTCACAACGCTACACAGACAATAATAGAATCGCATGTTAAAAATCACGCACCCATCACAATTAACAACAATAATTACTGCACATCCTTTTATAATAACCAGCGGCTAACAGAAGGAAGCCGAGGTGTGGGGAAAGGCCGCCTTCGGTTGATCATACTCACCTCGGATGTGTTGGGTCCCGGGCCAAACGGCGTTGAGACTTCCTTTTTCTTCCCGACAACCCGTCCATCGGAATCACAGTCGTTTACGAATCAAAATAAGGTTCGCTTCGCGTTTTAGTTTCGGAACTTTGGTGTGCTCCCCCGGCTCTCTGCGCCGCGCCGTCCGTGCCGTGCCGTGTGCCATGCCCCGCGCCGTCTTCTGCTGGCTTGTTGTTGTGGCCTCAGCCTGGCCAACAGTCGGCGCGTCGGCGCGTCAACAATCTACTACTCATCCACAAGCCTTCACCGCGCCAGCCAAGAATCTTCATTTGCGGTGAGTTTTTACTCTCACGCCACAAAGTCAAGGGTTTAATTTTAACTTAACTCGTGAGTGCGATAATTTCTTGCGATTGAGTGTTGTTTGCTCTGCCCTGACTCTCGAGCTTCGAGTTCGAGTGTATCGCAACACATTCAAAATAAATTTCCTGTTGATATTTGTGTCCATGTATGTGTGCGTGAAAGTGTGGAAGTGTGTGTGTCAAATAGAGCAATTGATACCAGGTGATTTTGTGGAAGGTTTGTGAATGTTTGTAAGTCTATAAGTAGTACGTGTGAACTTTTCAACTGTGTACATTGTTTTGGAGAATCGAAGAACTCCCCCAATCTAGCATAAGTGATGTTTTATCAGAGGATTTTTTACAATCGACCCAGCAAACGAGTATGGTGTATGTTCTCTCTCGCACCAGACGGGGAAGTCTTCGAATGAAGAAGGACTCATACCCTACTCCTCTGGTGGTTCGGTTTGGTTAATCGAAATCTAAACGTCATATTGTATGTCATTAGGTGAAAGAGAATGCCGAAGCCACCAGCTTTCGCTCTCGTGTTCGTGGAGGAGCCACCAGCATCTGCTGAAGTAGTCCGGGCGACAGTGTTTCTGGACCAGCCTGGTCCGATGGCAGATGGGGCTGAGAGGAGCTTGAAGAGGGATTCGTGGCCGACAGCACTTCCGTGCAAAATTCTCAGAACAGGTGAGGACCCCCCCCCCCCTTCATTTTACAAAAAGAAGGCACTGTGCTATTTGGAACTCGTGATCATTGGACCTTTCATAAATGTGTGCAAATTTTTTAAGAAATCAAAAAATGAGAACTTTTATAATATGTAAATAGAATCTGCAAATAGTTCTCATAAACTTTAATCTATTTTCTGTACATCTTGAACGAAAATATTTCAACATAGTAACAAAAGTAATTAGAAGTGGGGAGACAAATGCTCCTATTGTTTGTTAATTTTTTGATTCATGTACCAGAACTTTTATTTTCAAAACCATGTTCTAGATATTTCTTATTCATGGCTCCGTAACCTATTATTTTAGTTAGTTTAGTTAAGTTACGGCTCGAGCCCTGTTATTATTTTTGTTACACACTTTAACTTTTTTTCAGGGACTGAAAAAGGTTTGAAGGCTCTCCGTGTCACCCAATATGGTGAGGTGGTGGAGCCCGCAAATATTGTCCAAGGCCACAGATACATATCAACCCGTTTCCAAGAGTTAGCCATTGAAAGAGCATTACTAAAGGAGGTTTCCAAAGAGGCCAATGTGCGGCGGCTTGGGGAGCAGTTGCTTGAAGACGGGCCAGGTAAGGAAATTGTGTGGTTGGTGATGACACACAAAGAAATTCCCACACATTTAAAATTACTCTAGTTTGCATGTTTCAGTGTTGTTGTTTTTTCTCCAGATGGTATCATGCCACTTCAGGGCGCTCCAGCAGCAGTCAAAACAGTCAGTAGAGCGCTTATAAAGAGGTCTGCTGCAGAGCTGGAGGAGTTGGACAACAAGCAAAAAGCCTTACCGTGCTGGACTGCAAAACCAAATGATGTGAGTTTGTAGTTTTTAAGTCCTCTCCTCTCAAGTGCTTTCTATACTAGCCATTCAAATATTTGCAAATTAAAGTAACTTACTGACTCTCTGAAAAAATTATGTGTCAAGTCCAATGCACAATGGTTTGCAAGTTTGCCTACCCAACGGTCCAGACGGGGCGAGCGAGGAGGCAATCCCGCAACACTCCTGTGTATTGGACTCGACACACAGTGTAGACCAGATAATTTATGTCTAACCTTTTCTGTTCTTTTAGAGAGAAGTCTTTGCTGGCATTCCAGTCTACTACAACGCGGCCCGGCTGCTCTACCTGTCAGAGTTGTACCTAGACCCCCTGGAACTGTTCAGGGCCCTGCTGGAGCGGCTGCTCACAAAGGAGTTGTTGAACAACCCGGCGCTCAGCAGGACTGGAGCTGGAGATACTGTGGCTGTTCATGAGGATATTTTTGCTGCAGCAAGAGGTAAAATTCAGAGTGACCTAGCGAGACAATCTCAGGTTGCGCAGGTAGAAACACCCCCGCTCCGCGCGCGCCGCCCGCCGCCCTGCCCGGCTGGAGCAAGGGAAGTCCAGTGGATTCGACCTTTTCTTTCTGCGCGACCTGAGATTGGCTCGGGGGAAGGGGGTCTTTATATCAACTTTCGCCGTGTAACATCCGAGGGGGAAATCACTAGCGAAATAGTTCGTACACCTTCCCCCGAAATAGTCCGAAATAAAGGCGAAATAGAGCGAAATAGACCCGAAATAGACGCGAAATAGTCGGTGAAATAGTCGCGAAATACCCCTGAAATACTCTGAAATACCGCGAAATACCCTGAAATAACCCGAAATAGGCAAGAAATAACCGAAATGGCAGGAGAAATACCACGAAATAGCCGGAAATAGCCCGTACGCTACGAACCTAAGTGATTTCCCCCTCGGTAACATCATACAAGTTACTATAATTTGATTAATTTTGATTACAGGTTTTGTTGAAACGCAATGCAAGGAAAAATTTAAGGACAAAGGGGTAACGTTGAGCAAAATGCTCTCAAATTTTCTGTGGACAAGGTCTCACAAGCGCCACTGTCCGGCGTCCTCAGCTGCTGGCGCTCCCACGCAGCCTCTCCAACCGACTCCTCCGGGTTCCCCTACCCCTAACCCAACCTCTACCCTGGTCCCAACCCCAACCTCTTCCCCTAACCCAACCTCTATCTCTACCCCCATTGCTAATCCGATCCCTACCCATACCTCTAACCCTACTCCTATGCTTGCTGCAGCCGCCCCCCAACTTCCGGCTTCAGTGTCTGCATCCCTTATCCAGACCGTACCGCATTCATCTCCTCCTGTCGCCTCTCACTCCGACTCAACTCCCTCTCCCTGGCGTCCAGCAAATAATTCCCTCACCATTCGTCCATTGCCTAGCTCCTCCTCCGCTCAGTTATCCTTGACTCCAGTTCTGTTCGCCTCTGATTCAAACGACTCCTTGCCCGGAATGTTCAACCCCACGACGTACGCTGCTTATGTCGGAGAAGCAACTAACACGGATGGCAGTGGGCTGAGCATTCTGACACTGTCAACAGCTAACAATTAAACTGAAAATTGTTTTATAATTTGACTGATTATTTTTGTTTTGTTTTTGTTTTATTTATTTGACATAGTTTATTTTCATATGTGGCGTGCATGTGGTCATGCAATGCCTAAAGATGTATATTTGCAAACTTATTTACATTCAAGAAGTTTGAATGGAAAAAAATAAAATTTGGTTTGCCAAACACACTGTTTCTTTGTGCTGCTCCCGCCTCTCTCCACACCTTACAAAAACGGACACTTTAAAAACACACGGGCGGCTCCTGGCCGCGTCGCTTTGCCGTGGTCTGCCAGGGAAGACCGATCTAAGACGGCCGGCCAGGGTAGAGCGCCGCGACGCCGTGACGCACGTCAGCCGCCTGGCAGTGGTCTTTTCGTCCAGACCGAAGCTGGACGGGCGGGCCAGTCGTTGCGACGCGCGCGGGCCCGAGGGTCGGTCTTACTGCGGCCTTGAGGGGGAGACCGCAACAAGACGGAGAGTGTGTGACCGCGAGATTTCTCATAGCGCCACCCCGCCTGCACGGGGGTGGGTGCCGTCTTTCTCCGGTCTGGAAAACGATCACTTTCCAGACGGGAGCTGGACGGCACACGGACCCGCAACCGTTCGGCGGCTGGTCGGCAATGGTCCGGCACACGGCGCAGGGAAGACCGCCGCCACTGCCCTCGCGCGTCTTGCTAAGCTCTGCCGCGAGTCCACCGCCGGCCTCGAGCGCGCCCCAACCCTGTCTCGCGCGGAACTTGCTCACAGCTTTAGCAAAATACCACCACACGGCCGCTTCCAGCTACAGCTTTCCATACGGGCAAGTCCATGTTGTTGTGTACGGCTTTATGTTTCTCGCCTCGCGGAAAGGCTCCTGGCGCCCTTTTACAAAATATGCGAGACCACACACACGCCTCTCTACCATGCGGGCTGATGAGCTAGTCGCCATTTCGAGCACAGTTACGCTTTACTTTTCGCCACCGTAACAAGGTCCGGGAGAAGGGACAGAACGTCAGACGGTTAGTAGAGGTGACAGGGTGAAAAGTGTGTCAAGGAGCGTGTCTAAGAACCTAATCAATCGAAGATATCGGTACCCCCTATCAATATGCGCTTATAATTCTTTAGGCTTAACGTAATCGCTCATCACCTCGGGATCTAAACAAGGTAGATGTACGCCAGACCACGTCTCGCGTAACAGGCTTCGCGATACCTCACGAAACACTGTTACGCTGCGACGCGTCTGGCATACATCTAGCTTTGCCTGCGGCGCTGACACCCGAGTCGGGTAGTGGAAAAATGTACACAAAGGTACGGGCCTACGGCCCGTTGACGGCCTATCACCCCGACTAAGCATGCATGCTTGCACATTTTTTCGCTTATTTTCGTCAAAAATACCCTCTAGCGCCTCAACGGTTTGAGCTAGAGCAAAACGGACGAAATTTTC
>NW_026267316.1:69533-70022 GCF_000697945.3 Frankliniella occidentalis | reverse complement strand
ATCTCCTTCTAGTGGAACAGACAGACAGACAGACACACAGACAGACAGACAGACACGAGGTCGTTTGCATAAGCCCGCTGGATAGCTTTTTCAAAGCAGAAGGGCGGGCTAAAAAGACAGATCGAGTTCGAAGATGAGCATTCTAGCTCAAAAATTGGATTTTTAAAAAATCAAGAACTACAGGTCCTAAGAATAACGTTTTTTAAAAAAATTTTTTTACAGATTTCTAAGGGGTAATTCATCAAAGTAGAGCCCTCTGGGCGGAAATTTCGTCCGTTTGGCTCTATCTTTAACCATTTAGGCACCACAGGGAGTTTTTGACGAAAGTAAGCGAAAAAATGTACAACCCTGCATTCTTAGTCGAAGTGACGGGAAGTTGACGGGCCGAAGGCCCGTATCTTTGTGTACATTTTTGCGCTTCCCGACTCGGGTGTCTGCGCCGCAGGCCTAGGTAGATGTATGCCAGGCGCGTCGCAGCGTAACAGTGTT
>NW_026267316.1:68689-69483 GCF_000697945.3 Frankliniella occidentalis | reverse complement strand
CGTGCGGACAGACAGACAGACAGACAGACGTGCAGACAGACAGACAGTTTTTTTCGACCAGACGGAGTAATAGGCTTCGCTAATCGCTCAGCCAACAAAACCGCTTACCTGCGCAGGTCCTACACAGAGGTTGTGTCCCAATTCTCGATCGGTTGCTGGTCGGTCCGGTCCGGTGCCCGACCCTAACGAGCCGCGCCAGCCGCTCGAGCGATCGGCAATGCGACACATTCACATTCGTTTTGTCTTCCCTTCCTGAGTTAAAACAAGTTCGGACAGGACAGGCTTTTCACTGACCATTTTCAGTGTTGCGGATCAAATAATGGCAATCCCTGCCGCTGTTGTATTGTAAACAAAATTAGGAATATGAAAGGGAAATTGAAGAGGTGGTGCTTAGAAGAATCTATATTGGATTCCAAAGGATGCATTTACGAGTAAATATCATGTTCTCTAGCAGCAGATAAATTAGAGAAAAGATGACATAATACTAGAAGAATGCTGTGCATTAAAGGCTGAATGTCTCTCCTGATTTATATGAACTGAAATAAATTCAAAAATTCAAAATAATCTAAAAATTTTAATTTGACTTCTGATTGTGAATTAAACTTATTCTTATTCCTTATACCAGTGTATGTGTGACGAGAAATTGAAGATTTTCTGTGATTTCTAAAAACTGTTGACAGTAGAAGTCCACTCTCATGGATTCTCGTTTAAATTTGTGTTCAGCAAACCACTGAGGGCACAGTATATTGTGTTTACAACCAATAAAATACACCATGAAGAACAAGTGTATCTTA
>NW_026267316.1:63633-66235 GCF_000697945.3 Frankliniella occidentalis | reverse complement strand
CAGAAAAGTCAGTGAGTTTGTTCTTTTCCTACTTCCGTTTTGGATAGCCTGGAATACCCTATTCGTTCTCGAGTTATCGTGACGACAGACAAAAACACACACACACACACACACAGACAGACAGACGCGAAACTTTTTGATCATCAGTGGAGTAATAGGCTTCGCTAATCGCTCAGCCAATAACTGCCCCCATCAACAATAAACATTAAATTTCATCTCCGACTCATAAGACGTATCAGTACGCGGCCACAAGAAGTAAACAACAGTACACGAAGGTTACGCACTGCAACCCCACGATGCGGAAGCGTATGCGACCCGCCATCCTCACGCCTCTGTACGCCATCGGGTAGTGGGGGCCATGGGGTATGCATACTTACACGACGCGTGAGGGGTATTCAATACACCATCTGCACCCGCTATGCACGCTTTGGCGAGGGGGGGACATAGTGTATGCCATACGCTTTCACTACGCCACGCGCCATGGCGTACTCAATACACCATCTACACACGGTCTGCACACCTCATACGCCACAAGCACGCCATCTGCAAACCACCCACACCCGCTCCGATGGTTTACCGTTTTCGCCAGGGTACCCCTTAGGAGCCCATAAAAAAATATTTGAAAAGAAGTAAATTTGCGACCTTCGGTTTTTGATTTTTTTAAGGGTCAATTTTTGAGCTAGAATGCTCATCTTCGAGCTCGATCTGTCTTTTTGTGATACAAAACGACCCTGACTTTCCCAGATCGCTCTCACAATTATTTTTCGAGTTATCGTGCGGACAGACAAACAAACAGACAGACAAACATACAAACAGAATGAAACTTTTCCGGTCAGTGGAGTAATGGGCTTCGCTAATTGCTCAGCCAAAAAACATATTTTTAAAAACATTATTTGTGGGACCTGTTGATTTTGATTCCTTAATCCAATTTTTGAGCTAGAATGCTCATCTTCGAACTCGATCTGTCTTTTTATGATACAAAACGACCCTGAAATTCCCAGATCGCTCTCTCAATTTATTCTCGAGTTATCGTGCGGATAGACAGACAAACAAACAGAATGAAACTTTTCCGGTCAGTGGAGTAATGGGCTTCGCAAATCGCTCAGCCAACAAACAGTAAAGCAGGGTAGATAAGACCATTTAAGCGATGCAGGGTCGGGTGCCTAGTAGGTAGGCAACTGATGCGGCATGGCTGGCGCCTGGTGGGCAGGCAACCCATACGGCAGGCCCGCCGGTAGGCAGCACACACGGCGGGCAGCAGGCACGCGCAGCGTGAGGGGGGGGGAGGGGGCGGCTGCTGTCGCACTAGTCACCGCACAAGTTCATTACGGATCCATTTACGCCTGCATGGCGGCCTCGGCCATGTCCGGGACGTGGACCCTCTCGCCACCCTGGGTCCGTCGCACATACACTTTGCCGCCCTGCACCCATACGTCCCTAAGTTTGCCCTCACGTTTGTACGCGCGCGAGTGATTGAGAAGCTTCCGGCGAGCGGGTGACAACGACTCGTTCACAAACACCACAGTTTTGGCTATTGCTGGTGACAAGTCCGTGAACAGGTTGAGGTGGCCGACGGTCAGGTCCCTCTTGACGCGGCGCGCCTTGAGGACGGCCTCCTTGTCGGACTTGCGGAGGAAGCGCACGAGGATGCCGCGGTTAGCAGACGTGGAGCAGCCCTCTGAGATCTGCAGCGTCCACAGATCAGCACCACGAATCTGTAAAAATACAGCAAATATTAAAGCTCATCAAAGCAAACCTAAGTTTATTCAGTGATTTCCTTAGGCCTCTGCTGTGAAATTTTATAGCTTTCACAGTTGATGCAGAATCAGTCTGTAACGAGAACTGTATATACTTCAAAATCTGAGACTGCGGATACACTTAATAGTGAAAAGAGGTGAGTGACACATATTATATGAAATGGACTGTATTGTTTGCACAATTTAGGAGAATTTGATGTTTTTATCCAACATAAAAAAAAGTGTTCCCAAAAATTTACTAATACTCTGATTGGAACAGATTCTAATTTTGAGAAGCACTAAATTACTTTTAAGGGGAGAGTAAACTGGAAAAATTGATAAATCACCTAATTTAATGAATTAATCAAGTCAAAATCTAAACAAGAGACAAAATCAAAAAAGTACTCTATAATTGTTGTAGTATGCACTTTGAGGATTAATTTAAGGTATAGAATGCCAAAAGTCTACGAAAAAACTGTGCGCACAGAAGTTTTAAAAGTTACGTAAACTTTCAAGTTAAAAAAGTTCTATGCGCAAAGTTTTTTGATGGATTTGGACATGCTATAGCTTAAATGAGTTTTTAAAGTGAGTTCTACTACTATTATTAACCACTTTTTTGAAATTGTCTCTTGTTTCGATTTTAAGGATTTCAGTATACCCTACCCTTAAGTAACCATATAATATAGGGTAAGGGGCCCAGTAGTCGACAGTTTAAGACCAAGGCTTTTCAAAATTGCCTACAACAGAGCGTGGGTGTACGGTAGCGTCAAGGAAAAATTTCGGGGGTGTAGTGGAAGGATCAAACTTCATGCCTCATAGGTCAAAAATGGAAATAAATACATTTTTGTACACAAAAATGTAAACCA
>NW_026267316.1:62269-63583 GCF_000697945.3 Frankliniella occidentalis | reverse complement strand
GTACAACCCTGCATGATTAGTCGAAGTGACGGGCGTTGACGGGCCGGAGGCCCGTATCTTTGTGCACATTTTTGCACTACCAGACTCGGGTGTCAGTGCCGCAGGCCAAGGTAAATGTATTATGCCAGGCGCGTCGCAGCGTAACAGTGTTTCGTGAGGTATCGCGAAGCCTGTTACGCGAGACGTGGTCTGGCGTACATCTACCTTGTAAACTAATATCAAATCACTCACAAGAGTAATTTTAGAATTTAACCTTACCTTGTCTGAAGTATGTTTGTTTTAAAAGTTTGAGATTCGATAAATTGTAACACACAAAAGTTGGATAACCTATTGGCCTTACTGGTGGTTTTAAATAAGTTTGTTGTGGTGTTTCCATTGGTAAAATTATATTGTACCTTCCTGCAAAAATTCACTCACATACATACTTCCAAATAGATTTTCCGTTACCAAAAGTTTAGTGAAAGTTTGCCAACTAAATTGGGTGGTTAGCAAATGATTTTATTACTGTAATGTGTAAATTGTATCTTCTATTCACTAGTTGAATCACAATTTTTTATTGATTCACAAAACACTGATTCAAAATGTGAAATCTTTATCAAACCGCCCAATTTAATTGGCAAACTGTCACTCAGCTTTTGGCAACGTAAAATCTTTTTGTGAGTGTGTATGTAAGTGGATCTTTGCAAGGAAATTACATTAATAGACAAACCATTATGAACTAATACCAAATCACTCACATGGGTTATTTTAGAATTGTATGTATCGTGTCTTAAGTGTGTTTGTTTGCAAAGTTTGCGATTCGATAAATTTTTGTGACCCACTAAAGTGAGATGAGCTTTCGACATCAAACTTGAAAAATAGCATCTTCTAGTTGCCCTAGTATATCATTCTAAAAAGTGGTTTTAGGAAAAAAAAACTTCTGTTTTACCCTTTTCGACTCTACAATATACACAAAAAGTTGAAATTGAATGTGCACTCTCTGGGGTCAGCTTGACAATGTTTCACTTTTCGTCAAGAGCGCAGCTGCTAAAAAATTCCATGCTTTCAAATATTGTTGGCTGAGCGATAGCGAAGCCTATTACTCCAGTGATGATCAAAAAGTTTCGCGTCTGTCTGTGTGTCGGTGTGTCTGTTTGTCTGTCGTCACGATAACTCGAGAACGAATAGGGTACTCCGGGGCTCGACTAAACCGGAAGGAGAAGAACAAAAATTCTCATGAATTCTCGTTTAAATTTGTGTTCAGCAAACCACTGAGGGCACAGTATATTGTGTTTACAACCAATAAAATACACCATGAAGAACAAGTGTATCTTA
>NW_026267316.1:50636-55699 GCF_000697945.3 Frankliniella occidentalis | reverse complement strand
AACTTCGAACCCTTAGAGAGGGGTTGAAGGTCAGACAATGAGTCAGAATGGACTGTGCCGCAAGCTTGGGATATCTTGAAGTACTTTATTCCAGGTATACTGGTTCAATCCCAGTTTTGCACTCCACCCAAGCGGCCAGCCGCCCGGACTGGCGCGACTGCGGCGGTGCAATTGGGGTTCCAACCCCCCTGCGCCCTCGACCCTTGTGTCTGCTGACACTTTTCTCAGGCAACCAGGGCACGTTTGCAGAGAAATGCTTTACACAAATGGGGCACTGTAAGCAAACATTCGGCACAGTATTGACACCTGGTGCTTTACTGATGTCATCATGACGTATTACGAACTAGAAAATTAAGGACACACGATCCCAACAACATTTCACGTTGACAAAGGGCCCTAGTTGTCGGAATAAGCCCGTATGAAGGTAGCACACCCTCAAAATAAAGTAAGTGTCGACTACTGGAACAGATGTCTTTTTCTGGCCCAGTAGTCGACACCACCATTAGTGACGCCCCTGACCGAAATTTTCAAAAACCTAAATGGGGAAAGATAATGCATATCTTTGACAGCAACACAAACGTCCTCCGGAACCACTCGGGTGAATGGCAGCCTCACAGAACCTTCCGAGCAAACACCTGCTTACTACTCCGGAGCTAAGAAATTATGGCTCGATGTGACGCGACGAGCAGTGTTCTGTGCGAAGCGCTACCTACCGGCTCCCGGATGTGGCTCAGAATCGGCAATGGGTTCATTGTAATCTCAATAGGGTGCGCCTAAGCCTGGCAAAACGCCCGAGACTCTAACGTTAACTACTTCGCGGGAATTCGATCGCAAAGTTGAAAGTGTCGACTACTGGTGTACTGTCGACTACTGGGCCCCTTACCCTAGTCCATATAACATTTCTTATGTCAAACACATCACCAATCTTTTAAGCGTCGCAGTAGTTCAAGTTTTATATGCAGACTTTCGGAGCAAAATAATCTTGCTGACATATTATTTGCAGCCATTTATAAATATAAGTAAATCAACCTCTTAAAAAGCAATGAAACAAGTTTAAAACATAATCACCAATAATCACAATAGTTATTTACCTGGGATGTAGCTTTGCTGTCACTTGCTGGCGATTGTGACGCAGCCATGGTTGGATTCCTGATATTTCTTGGACTCCGACCTCCAGAGGCAAGAACAGAAAAGATGTCAGTCGAAACAGTATAAATCAATCAACTACAGCAAATCTTACACACACAATCTCTCTCAAAAATTTGTGTTGTCAATGCCTAAGCCTGTGTTGTCAATGCCTAAGCCGCATTGAAGTTGAATGACTATGGAACACATACCTGGATGAGAAGGGAGCCCCTTTGATCTCTGAAGTCTTCTGATAACACAGCAAAGTCAGCAGAGCTTTTCAAAATGAAAAATGAGAGACCTGAAAAGAAACCACAGCATTTAAGTAAGAACAGCTAAAAAATGCACAGTAAATCAGGACGAACCTAACCTGTACTCTGCAGGAGGATAATGGCAATGTTAGTTAACAATATTTCCCACATTTGAAAAGTTCAATCACTTCAAAAGCATTCCCATTCCCATTGTCTTACCTGCATACGATATCTTCAATCAAGCAACATCCAGGAGTCAATCCTGAGATGGAGACCTCAAAGTTTTCCGATGTTAAATAGCGTCCAAGCCTGATGTCATTTCTAACTGTGTTTAAGAAGTTGAATTTGATTTTATTGGCTTGAAAGCTGAGTAAACATGTGGAAATAAAAAAGATATAGCATTTGATATGGATTTCAATTGAGTAATTCTTGTTTTAAGTAATACAACATATTCACTTCAACCACTCCATAGTGAACAATAAAATGTAGAAAAAGGCCTAAAAACCGCATAATAGAAAGGAGACTCTCCCCTCACCCCCTAAAAACGTTTTCTAAGCAGAAGGGTGGGTTGTAGTCGCGGTGCTTCACCGATACATCCCTTTCTCGAGTCTTTGGGGTACACTCAAAGATGACGGGTTTAAGCAGGCCGAAGGCCCGCTACATCATTCGATCATCGCGTGACGGAAATGGTCGGGCCTGCGGCCGCCGCTGGCAGGCCAAGCAGGCCCGGCCTGCCACCGCCGGCAGGCCAAGCAGGCCCGGCCCCTGCCGAACGGAGTTGCCGGCGCAGCGAAGCGAAGCTGGCAACTTCGTTTGGCGGAAGGGCGGGCCTGCTTGTTCCTGTAAAATCTCCACAAAAATTTTTAACAGTGTGTCTGTTCCACTAAAAGGAGATGTGCTAGGGACTTGAAATTTTCAGAGTATCTTAAGGTCCACTCCTAGAGAACGAAACGCCTACGGCAAATCCTGGCAACCACCCCTAAGGGTGTGAATGGGGGTATCAAAGGTTCAAAAATTCTCCCAAACAGTATCTTTTTGTTGATCTCCTAAGGGGTAACTCGTCAAAGTAGATCCCTTGGCACGAAAATTTTCTCCGTTTCGCTCCATCTCTAACCGTTTAGGCGCTAGAGGGTCTTTTTTGACAAAAATAAGCTAAAAATTGCCAAATATTGCTAAAAAACCGCACAATTGAAAGGAAACTCTCCCCCCACCCCCAAAAGACGTTTTCTAAGCAGAAGGGAGGGTTGTAGTTGCGGTGATTTACCGTTACATTCCTTTCTCGAGTCTTCGGGCCAACTCAAAGACGATGGGTTTAAGCGGGCCGAGGGCCCGCTACATCATTCGATCATGTTCATCAGCAAACCGCGTGACAGAAATGGTCGGGCCGCAGGCCCGACCATCGCCGCCGGCAGGCCAAGCAGGCCCGGCCCCTGCCGAACGGAATTGCCGGCGGAGCGAAGCGGAGCTGGCAACTTCGTTTGGCGGAAGGGAGGGACTGCTTGTTAGATTGTATTGTTTGTCAAACAGTCTGAAAACCTGACTTTTTGCTATTGTTTTCAATATATCCACCTCCTGGGCCGAATCAGTGCAAGGTACGGCAAATACGAGGGTAGGTCCTGATTCAGAATGTGTTGTTTTGGGGGGGGGGGGGTACTACCTCTGACATTTGACGATTGGACAACTCTGTGTACGTCTTTATGTGCAACGTGGTCATTTTCGCTGTATTTTCGTCGAAAAAAGCACTCTAGCGCCCAGACGGTGCAAGATAGTTAAACGGACAAAATTTTCGCTCAAAGGGCTCTACTTTTACGCGTTATTCCTTAGAAGACCATAAAAGAAATATTTTTTCCTACTTTTTGGACCAATCTAATAGGGGGATTACACGACAACTTACCCTCTCTAAATCCGAACCCGCGCCCATTTACCCTCCGAAAATTTGAACCCAGTCAGTTCACCAAGGGAAATTTCGAACCCATGTATTAACCCGCACTAGTTAACTCTCGGTGTTCCGATTTTAAAGCCCCAACCTTACCGCAGGGTATCGACAATCAGATTTTTTTGTTAGCAGATGATACCTTAAATACTTATACTAAATATAAAGAATACGTAAGTAACTTTAAGGAGTCGGCTAGCTTGAACTCTCGATAAGCAGGGAAGAGAACTAAGAGCAAAACCAGAAATCACATATTTGTGGGCGGGGGGATTAGTGCGAGGAGTGCATAACTCCGAAAAGCCGTGTACAGTGTATAGTTTGGTTAAATGTCGCGCTTCTTATAATTGACTAAGACGGTAGCTAGTCAGCCATTGTCATGTGTACAACGAAATAAAAGAAAAACTTCGCGAGGAAAAAGAAGTTGATGATAAAACTTAGTTGAAAATACTTTGTTTCAAAGTTCTCTTAGAGCGAAGGAAACTTCTGCACAAGAAGATGCATGGATTTTACTGATTTCTACATCAACACATACATGTTTTTGACAAAAATATCGAGTTTTGGCGCGACGTGTCTGGGTACAAACAATCACTGTTCCAAACTTCTTAAGGACGAAATGTCAGGGTGCGAGTTGTCCTAGGTACGAAAACGGCCGGGGTGAGTTGCCCTGTTACCCCCCCTATTACTCTATTACCCCCTTTCACATCCTTAGGGGTGGTTGCCAGGATTTGCACCAGGCGTTTCGTTGTCCAGGAGTGACCCCTAAGATACCCTGAAATTTGTAGCCCTCTAGCTCATTTCCTTTCTCTTACTCTAGGAGTGATGATAGACCACACTTGCCTGGAGTGAAAATGGCAAATCAGTAATGCAAAAGTCATTCAGAACACAGGCCCAACTAAAAAGAAACATGCCTGTAATACCAATATCAGTCAGAACTAAGCTTGTTATTTCTCTAATCTTTCCCCTGTTTGATTATGGCTCTGTAATGTTCAATGATATGCTGGAAACTTACACTGTCAGGTTGCAAAGAGTTCAGAATTACTGTGTTCGGTTTATAACTGGTGTTGGAAAATTTGACCACATTACTCCGTCATACATTAATCTGAAGTTCCTTAAGGTTTGTGATAAAAGAGTTGTGCTGTGCGTACCACAGCCTTATGAGGTTGACAGGCTGGGGCACCCCCTCCCCCAACCACTCCCCGAGCTCAGCTGGGCTGCAGCATCGCTCCGCTCGTCAGTCAGCTGCTACTTGTTCTATTGTCATTTTACTCTATTGTCATATTACTCCAGTGGTGATCAAAAAGTTTCGTGTCTGTCTGTGTGTCTGTTTGTCTGTAAACACGATAACTCGAGAACGGGTTGAGCTAGGTACCTGACATTTTTAGCGTAGCTTTGTAGCATAAAAAGCAAGAACTGTATTGATTTTGAGCCCTCTAGCTTAAAAATTGACCTGTCAAAACAATCAAAAACGAAAACCCCAAAATATTACTTTTATTTTTTTATTTTTCTTACGTCCTTCTAAGACGTAACTCGTCAAAGTAGAATCCTTGGGGCCAAAATTTTGTCTGTTTGGCTCTATCTCTAACCGTCAATTCGCCAGAGGGCGATTTTCACACGACAATGACCCAAAACCATTTAAATGTTGTTTCTCACATATTTGATGGTCGCTGGTGGGGCAACTCGTCAAAATGAAATCATGGGGGTAAAAGTTGCGTCCTTTGGAGCCGAAGGCCTATCAACGACTCTGCCTTTTGCCC
>NW_026267316.1:44641-50586 GCF_000697945.3 Frankliniella occidentalis | reverse complement strand
GTCCTTTGGAGCCGAAGGCCTATCAACGACTCTGCCTTTTGCCCTACTCGGGTGTCAGCGCCGCAGGCCTAGGTAGATGTATGCCAGGCGCGTCGCAGCGTAACAGTGTTTCGTGAGATATCGCGAAGCCTGTTACGCGAGATGTGGTCTGGCGTACATCTACCTAGTTTAGTTGGCTGAGCGAAAGCGAAGCATAGTACTCCTGTGATGATCAAAAAGTTTCGTGTCTGTCTGTTTGTCTGTAAACACTATAACTCGAGAACGGGTTGAGCTGGGTATCTGAAATTTTTAGCATAGCTTTGTAGCATAAAAAGCAAGAACGGTATTGATTTTGAGCCCTCTAGCTTGAAAATTGACCTGTCAAAAAGATCAGAAACGAAAACCCCAAAATATTACTTGTTATTTTGTATTTTTTTTACATCTTTCTAAGATGTTACTCGTCATAGTAAAGCCCGTAGGGCAAAAATTTTGTCCGTTTGGCTCTATCTCTAACCGTTTAGTCGCCAGAGGGCGATTTTAACACGATAATGACCCCAAACCATTTTAATGTTGTTTCTCAGATATTTGATGGTCTCTTGTGGGGCATCTCGTCAAAATAAAATCCTGGGGGTAAAATTTGTGTTCTTTGGTGCCGCAGGTCTATCTACGACTCTGCCTTTCGCTCGACTCGGGTGTCAGCGCCCGAGGCCTAGGTAGATGTGCGCCAGGCGCGTCGCAGCGTAAGTGTTTCGTGAGATATCGCGTGGTCAATGAGGATGCCCCGCCCCAGCGTAAGAGACGCGTAGCGCATGCCCCTAAGACCTCTGAGGTTGCCAATACCGTCATCTTAAAGCCCGCTGCAAGTGAAAAGTCAGGAAAGAAAGTGAGCACTGCTGTAACAGGTCAAATAAGTAAGTTGTGTCCAACAGCACGTCTAAAAAAGTCCTCCCTTGTTTTTTTCAGTCTGTGTCGGTAAGAATTGGGCCGAAGGCAAAGTTTGATCCACGTGACGCAGCGGTGGCAGTCGCTTTCTACACGCACTTACCGCACGCGAAACCGCAGCCTGAGGCCAGAATTGACCATAGCGAGCAGCAACAAGTGGATCCTGAGAAGCAGGCCAAAGCCTGGGCGTACCCACACGCTCTACCAAAAATGGCAAGTTATTTTTTGGTGATAACCTTTTCAATCTAAGCAAGATAGTCTTCAAACCTCTTTTATTACTAGCTATATGTACGCCAGACCACGTCACGCGTAACAGGCTTCGCGATATCTCACGAAACGCTGTTACGCTTCGACGCGCCTGGCGCACATATAGCTAGACAGACAGACGTGCAGACAGACAGCAAAAGTTTTTTTCGACCAGACGGAGTAATAGGCTTCGCTAATCGCTCAGCCAATAACATTCCCTACTTGTTTATAAAAATAGATGAGTGAATTTACTATACAATACTTCTGACTCAAGATTTTGAGAGCAAACATTTGACGATTCTTTGAGCGGGGAAAATTGAAGTTCTCATTTTAAATACAACACATTTTATTTTATCAAACACACTTTGTGATTTTTAAGCAAAACTTCTGATTCGAGGACCAGCACCCTCTTCCTCCTCCTAACTGGTTCGGATTGTGAAATGCCATCCCTATACACAGTTAAACAGTAATAAGATTAGAGCAGGCCGAAATTTGAACTCTTACCTGTAAGAGAGTAGCATTTACCTATCAGTGGGAGCAACATCGACCATCCCATAAATCCGAAGGGTGGCCAGGATTTTGATCAGGGTGTTTTGGGCGTGGAGGAGGAACCCCATCACATCCACTTCTCCCCACTCCAATCACTTCACTGCTTAAGTCAGGTCCCTGTACACCAGGACACCAGGTAGACATCCCTCCTGGCCATCGTGGGTGCCCGATCTTTCCCCTTCCCTGTACTGTAGAAGTTTGCATGCTCCCTGAACACTTCTTGCTTCAGGTCCTTCATTGTCACTGAAATGTCAAAAAATCAAATTTTTCATTGCAGTTAAAAATTAGTGATTCTACTAAAAAACTAGAAATTGTTTTTGTTCTAAAAATTTAGTTTTAATAATGGAATTCCAGCAATATGGGGAAATTCTAGAGTCATCGAAACTAGGTAGATGTACGCCAGGCCACGACTCGCGTAACAGGCTTCGCGATATCTCACGAAACACTGTTGCGCTGCGACGCGCCTGGCATACATCGACCTAGGCCTGCGGCCAGGATTTTCATTCGGGTGGGTCGCATTACCCGACCGCCTAGCGTGCGAGAGATCGCGCACGACAAGTGCCGTCTCTCTCCCACTGCCGAAGGCGCGCTCGGGACGCGACGAACGGACGAGCGACAGACAGGTGACGCAGCCGGCTCGGCTCTCTGTCAGACGAGTCAAGCGCGAGGGGGGAAATTCATACTTTCGTCGAAGATTAAGGGTGATAATTGCAATAATCACGGTGGCATCATCGCCAACTACCAAGGGAGAGCACACACTAACTAAAGGCAAAGAGAAATAACAATATTATATTTTCATTTCTATTTGCTCGCGAAAAAAGGACCCCATGTCCTGAAAATACACTATTTTTTTTGCTATTTTATTGAAGTAGTTAATGAAGTTTGGGCTGGGGATAGAAAGAAACATTAGCGAAGAGGATACCAAACGTTTTCTCGAAAAATATTGTGAAAGAACTTAGTCTATTTCCCAATTTATTGCAAATTGCCAGAGATTGCCCCTTGTCGGCGTCTTCCCGCTCGCGCCGCGCATGTCTCGGGTCCACAGACCCGACAAGATTGGGCCGGGCCCTACCCACCCGACCCGGTGGCCGGCCGGGTCGGGTCGGGTAAAACGCAGAGCTGGCGTCGGGTATGAGAGCGACAGCAGTACCCACCCGAATGAAAACTCTGTACCCGAGTCGGGAAGCGCCAAAATGTACACAAAGATACGAGCCCCTGGCCCATCAACTTCCCGTCACTTCGACTAAGCATGCAGGGTTGTACATTTTTTTGCTTATTTTCGTCAAAAACTCCCTGTGGCGCCTAAACGTTTAAAGATAGAGCCAAACGGACGAAATTTTCGTCGACAGGACTCTACTTTGCTGTGTTACTCCTTAGAAAACTGTAAACGCGAGAACGAATTGAGCTAGCGACCTGGGATTTTCAGGGTCGTTTTGTATCACAAAAAGACAGATCAAGTTCGAAGTAGAGCATTCTAGCTCAAAAATTGGATTTTAAAAAAAATCCAAAACCACAGGTCCCCAAAATGACGTTTTTTAAAAATATTTGTTTTAATGTTTCCTAAGGGGTATCTCATTAAAGTAGAACCCTATGGACAAAAATTTCGTCCGTTTGGCTCTATCTCTTACCTTTGAGGCGCCAGACACTGTTTTCCACACAGAAATGACCCCAAACCATTTCAATGTTTTTTCTCAAATATTTCGTGGTCTCTAAAGGGTCAACTCGTCAATATAAAACCCTGGGGAGCAATAATTGTGACTTTTCGGGCCGAAGGCCTATTTACGACTCTTTCTTTTGCCCGACTCGGGTGTCAGCGCCGCAGGCCTAGGCAGATGTATGCCAGGCGCGTGGCAGCGTAACAGTGTTTCGTGAGATATCGCGAAGCCTGTTACGCGAGACGTGGTCTGGCGTACATCTACCTAGTACATAACGACCCTGAAAATCCCAGGCCGCTAGCTCAAATCGTTCTCCAGTAATCGTGAGTACAGACAAACAGACACACAGACAGACGCGAAACTTCTTGATCATCACTGGAGTAATAGGCTTCGCTAATCGCTCAGCCAATAAAAAACTAGGTAGATGTACGCCAGACCACGTCTCGCGTAACAGGCTTCGCGATATCTCACGAAACACTGTTACGCTGCGACGCGCCTGGCGTACATCTGCCTAGGCCTGCGGCGCTGACACCCGAGTCGGGCAAAAGAAAGAGTCGTAAATAGGCCTTCGGCCCGAAAAGTCACAATTATTGCTCCCCAGGGTTTTATTTTGACGCGTTGACCCTTCAGAGACCATTAAGTATTTGAGAGAAAAAAAACATTGAAATGGTTTGGGGTCATTTCCGTGTGAAAAGCAGTGTCTGGCGCCTCAACTGTTAGAGATAGAGCCAAACGGACGAAATTTTCGCCCAGAGGGCTCTATTTTGATGAGTTACCCCTTAGCAAACATTAACAAAAATATTTTAAAAAAACGTCATTTTCGTTACCTGTGGTTTTTGATTTTTTAAAAATCCATTTTTTGAGCTAGAATGCTCTACTTCGAACTTGATCTGTCTTTTTATGATACAAAACGACCCTGAAAATCCCAGGCGGCTAGCTCAATTTGTTCTCAAGTTTTCGTGATGACAGACAGACAGACACACACACAGACAGACAGACGCAAAACTTTTTGATCACTGGAGTAATAGGCTTCGCTAATCGCTCAGCCATTAAGAAATATTTTGGGGTTCTCGTTTTTGATTTTTTTGACAGGTCAATTTTTAAGCCAGAGGGCTCAAAATCAATACAGTTCTTGCTTTTTATTCTACAAAGCTACGCTAAAAATGTGAGGTACCCAGCTCTCTTAATCTATGTACTAGTAAAGTCCTCAGAGAGCTTATAACTTAATTTTTCTTTTGCTAAATATCTTTTAAAACTAGGTAGATGTCCACCAGACCACGTCTCGCGTAACAGGCTTCGCGATATCTCAAGAAACACTGTGACGCTGCGATGCGCCTGGCATACATCTACCCAGGCCTGCGGGGCTGACACCCGAGTCGGGCCAAAGTCGTAAGTAGGCATTCGGCCCCAGGAGTCACAAATTTTGTTCCTCGGGGTTTCATTTTAACGAGTTACCCTACCCGAGACCAACAAATATCTGAGAAAAAATCATAGAAGTGTTTTGCGGTCATTTTCGTTTAGAAAACTCTCTCCAGTGCCTAAACGGTTCAAGGTAGAGCCAAATGGATGAAAATTTTGTCCAAAGACTCTAAAATGATGAGTTACCCCTTAGGAAACAGTAATAAAATATTTTTAAAAAACCTCAATTTGGGGACCTGTGGTTTTTGATTTTTTTTTAATCAAATTTTCGAGCAAGAATGCTCTTCTTCGAACTCGATCTGTCTGTTTATGACACAAAACGACCCTGAAAATCCCAGGTCGCTAGCTCAATTCGCTCTCGAGTTATCTTGCACCAGACACTCAGACAGACGCGAAACTTTTTGATCATCCCTGGCGTAATAGGCTTCGCCAATCGCTCAGCCAATGAGGATTGAACTATGTTTCAGGATTTTATGAAAAACACCGGTCGCTGTTGCTGGCTGACCAGAGAGGGAACTGGCGAGATATAAACTGGCCAAACAGACCCTCACAGTGGGAGCTGCACAGCTCCAAATCTGAGCAGAGAGGATCAGCAGGGTCTTCATAAATGGCTAAAAGGTCCTCCCTTGTATGTGAAGTACCTTACAAAACTTGCCCTTTGCAACTTTATTTGGACAGTGGTGCATCAGAACATATGTGTGGATGTCAAAATACTCAATCACTCAACAAATGTCTTATGTTTTATTTACAGAGTAATTTCCAGAAGGGGGGTCTCTTGTTGGGAGACATGCTGTTAAACTTCCGGTTGAAGCTGTCCAACCCGGATTTTTATTTGATCTCGTGGCCATGGACGGAGAGCTCTTCTACGTAAACTTTTACTATCCACTCCTTGCGGAAGTATTTCTGGAATATGCGGAACTACTTCTCCTCAGATCCTACCAGATGTTTCTTCGCCTTTGCCTCGAGCAGCTGCACTCCCTGGATGACGTAAGTATGAGTCGAGGTAAGAGCGCATATAGGCGCTGTAGACTGGCAACTGGAGTTTTTTCATGCTTTTTCCAGAACTTCCCCAAGCCTTTCAGTCCTGCTTGTCTGTATATACTGTGAGGAACAAAAAAATGTTTACAATATTTCAGAACATTAAAATTGGCCCAA
>NW_026267316.1:38077-44516 GCF_000697945.3 Frankliniella occidentalis | reverse complement strand
TTGTTCTGTCAGAACTGTTGCGGGGAACACAAAGATCAAATTTATCAGGGAAGAGAAGTCTGAATGGTCTGCTTATTTAAAATAAACATTCAACCTCACCCTGACGAAGTGCCATATGCATCCAGTCATCTCAGCGTTTGGAAATGCCTTCCTGAAGGCGTTTTTTTGGGCTGGTTCCCAATCGGATATGACCTTTGCCGGCAGAGCCACGCCCTTTTCCTTCAAGAATTCAAGAACTGCAGCGTAAGCGGGCTCATCCATGGCACTCATGAGGGCCATTGCCTATAAACCTATATCACATGAAAAACAACATGCAGGTACAGTTAACAATTTAGAACTATCCAAATGCTGTTCAAAATATGGTTGTAAATTTACGACTACTGTCAAAGAGAATAAAGTCGATTCATGCACTGGTAAAACAAGTGTGCACCAACGTGAGCAGATCATGATTTTGCACATTACATGGTGTCTAACTGAAGTTGCACACTTGGCCACACACAAATCTATGGTATCAGTATGAGAAACATATATGGCAGCTGCCATACTTTTCGGACATGTCAAAAGTTTGCACACCAATTATTGACGTTTAAAATCTAGTTAGATACCTCAATGTGTGTACATTTTGCACACATGAACTTACATCAATTGACGCGCAAAATAATAAACTCGTGTTTTTACCAGTGTGAGAACACGTAAATCTTACAATATGCATTTGTAACTGTACAATAACTTCTCTAATGGGAACTTTCTGTTACAGTGGAAGTAATTTGAAGCTGAATGGACATGGAATATTCCATTTGTAAGGGAATTCACCTCCCAGTTGACGCACCTTGCCATGCTTAAAAGCTGACAGAATCCACATTTGCTTGACGCCAGGGATGTCTGGCGCCATGTAAAATGTGCCATCGCCCGCCAGCGTGTCCTGCCTCGACAACATTTCCAGGCCTCTTTTGGAGCAAAAGATGACACCCTTCCTCCCTGCACTGTAAATTGAAACCGCGACTTTAAGTCATTTTATCCCGATGTACGGAATGTCTCCATGTACACGGCGACTTTCTTTGTGGCCCTAAACAGAGCATGGATAGTCACCGCGCAAAGGGAGACTTTTGTCGCCGTGCGAGTGGCGACGAGAGCTGCCCGTCCGTAGGAGATATCCCAGGTAAATGGGGTTGTATATGGCCATATATGATTTGTATATGATCATGTACAGCGATATATGCTGTATATATGACGGCATATATGTCCACATAAATGGTTGTAAATTGACATATATGATCATATATGCTTGTATATGGGCTTATATATTGCCATACAAGGGTCCATATATGGGTCCATATATTACCATATGTTTCGATATACGTCAATATATGGTCATATACAAGCATATATGCTAATATAGTACTATATATTGCTGTATATCGAAACATATATGGTGATATTTAGACCCATATATGGCAATATATTAGCCCATATACAATTAAATATAATCCATATACAGTAATATATGGTCATATACTGTGGACACCCTTGTGAAAACGAACTCATCCGAAATTGTATCCGGGTTTGTACCGTAAAGAGTCCGAGACCCTTTGAGGCCTCGGACTTGTTCCGCAATCAGTCCGATCGCTGTCGGACTTGCTCCAGAAAAGATCCGGAGCCCGACTCGGTCGGGCCAAAAGCCCGAGTCGCCCGAGTCGGACTGCTCCGTTTTTACCCGACAGACCCGGACTGTCCGATTTTTGCCCGACAAACTCGGACAGTCCGATTGGCGCCCGAGAGCTCCCGTCGGACTGTCCGATTTCCGCCCGATGCGTCGGACTTGTCCGGGTGAAGATCGACAGGGCGTCCCTCGCGCGGTTCGGACTAGTCCGATTTTAGCCCGATACATCTCAGCATCCTTATGACTGGGCGTGCTGCCGGCCGAGGCGCACTGTTCAAGAATATTTATCACAGAAATAGAGTGAATTAAAGTATAAACTTGAGCTTTGAAGTGCTAAATACTTTACGTGCTCACGTGCCATTCTTTATCATACATTTGATATGGCCTTTTAGGCGTTTTCAAGTCCATGGCACAAATTTAAACAAAATAGGTAAACTTTTGTTTTTTGTCTCAAATAATTTGAGGTCGTCTTAGATTTGGTAATTTCTATCGGCCGCCGTAATCAAACCAAACATTTTAGACATACGGGGACGCCCGGGAAAAAGGATTCATGAAGGTAGAACGGCACGGTGTGTGTTTGCAATAAATTAGAATAGGAGAAATAATGCACTAGTGAGCACAACGAAATGACCCTAAATGTATGTGAAACGCCATCAGCCGACAGTCGAAAACCGCGCCATTCTACGTGGAACCGTACGTCTGTGGGAGCGCAAGGACTGCGTCGACTGAGTCTCGAGTCAAGAGGCTTGTCGGGCCAGCCGACCCTCATGTTTCAGGTTAGCTCAGCGGTCTAAGGCGTCGACTTCACACCAAAAGAATCCGAGGATCCAAGGAACGAGTCCCAGCCCCAGCCGATACAAGCAGCGCAGTGTGTCTCCCCAGCATTGTAACACAGATGTGCACCCCATAATTTTTAGGGGGACCTCCCCTCTGACCGGGCGCCAATCGGACAGTCCGACCAAAGGTACCGGGCATCAATCGGACAGTCCGACGGGAGGTCTCGGGCGGCAATCGGACTGTTCGATTCGGACTGAAGTCGGACTGCTCCGTTTAACATCCGAATTTCAAACGTTTCAGAACATAAACGGGGCCATCCGAAACAGTCCGAAACACATTAGTCGGAGTAAAAACGGAGCAAGTCCGCTTCGGATGTCTTTCGGAGCTGTTCGTTTTCACAAGGGCACAAACTCAGATTTTCTGAAGTCATTTCAGATAAATTCCAAGTAATTTAGGCCCAGCATATGGTTGGTTGGTTGGGTTGGGCCTGGGAGGGACCCGAAGTGCAGCCACCTCCACGTTGGTGGGTCCTGGGTAGCAATAAGTAGGCTAGCTGAGAGCTGCACAGATTTGCGCCTTTCACCGCGCTAAGGCACTTTTTCGTCAATATCTCGAAAACAGCTGGTTTTATCGCAACATCACTTTTTACCTTTTCGATAGATAACACAATTGTACACATATTCTCTTTAATACTTTTTGTCATCAGAGTCACGGTTCAGGCGCCAAGTGTGTATTTACACGTTTTTAGGCAATTTGGTGAAATTTCAACCTCAAACCCCGAACTGAAGATTAAGTCCGATTTCAAAATAAAAAATTGATCTAGTTTGCCGAAGTACCAGAGCACATTTTCCGCACTATTACAATATCGGGATCTCAATTTTGGGAAAAGCGACCCACGTTGCGGCCGCCGCCGGCCTCACCCCGGCGGCACGGCGAGAAAAGCTTCCTTTGAGAGTTTACTTTAAGTGGACGAGAAGACTGATACTTGTCTCCGTTAGAAGACGGAACATATACATCCCGGGGGCACGGAGAGAAAAGTCTCCTTTTGAAAGTTTCCGAAATAAATGGCAACAAATGTACCTCGGCCATTGGAGTCTTTCGCAAACAGACAGAAATGTCTGTTTTAGAAAACGGTGCATTGAAATGTCTCCGTGAACAAGGTGACAAACGCCCATTTGTCGCGGTTTCGACCCCAAAAGTCGCGGTTTCAATTTACAGTGTGGGCTGCCCACCTCCCCTTGAAAATAATTCTGCAGATCATCAGTAGTTCTTCCTAAAACCAAAAAACATGCCACAGTAAATAAAATATAACTTTCCATTTGTTACACTCTCAACAACTAGTAATTACACAAGTAAGCATGTTCTGGGGTGTTGAGAACATTTCCCACGTGGCTGAGGCTGGTCATCTTGCCTTGAGGAAGATTCCTTCTCCTACGATAGCCCACCGCATCCCGAATGGACGCAAGCCGACGTCGTTTTTTGTGGCCTTGTCAAGACTATAAAATTAAAATTCATATTGAAGAGGTAAATTTTACATCACAACACACACACAGGAGCATTTCTTAAAAGTACTTTAAGTCTTAACAGTTTGTTCCTGTGCTACAGCTACAGCTACAAACTCACAATCCAGTCCTCCATAACTTAACGTAACTGCTGTTAACATTATTTCAGGAGTTAAAGTCACAACTGCTTGGTTGTAATTTTTAATATGTAGCCTTTTAAAAATAAGTTATTCGACTTGTCCAACTTTTCTCCACATTATCTACGATTAATATCGGTCATATTTGAAAATCCACAACCTTTTCTTAAACATATGTTTTTGTTGCGTTGAGTAACTAACAATCGTTCATGTTATGATAAGTTACGTAGCCCTAGTACAATCTCAACAGTCTCAATAGTCATTGTACTTACTCTCTGCAAAAGTTCGTAATGAGGCAGTTCAATGACACATTATGCTGTTTCATACATAAATCAATGAGATTCCTTCTCAGCTCTTGAATTTCAAGACCGTTGGACTCTTCAGGGTGGTTGTGCGGCTCTGTCGGTCTCACATTCGTCATATCCACATTTGAAATCATTCGGCCCGGGCAGGCCGCCTGCTTTTGAGAGCTCCTCCAGTGCTTGCACCCATAGTGTCTTGAACTATTTCTGTCCTTATCTTTATAGTAAAAGAATCCAGCATGCACATAGATTTTTGATTGTAGTTGTTGACCTTGGTAGGAAGAGATGGCTTCGAAGAGGTCATCTAGACCCTCCTCTTCCTCTGGTTGATGCATGATGACCAAGGTGGATAAAGGGACGGTGGCGGCACTCCGGGCCGGCCCCATAGGCGCGCGAGCGACCGAATCTGTCCCCATCCGGCTGCCGCGCGGCGAGCCTACCTCCCAGGGTCGTAGGCCGGCGACGCGCCAGCGCGCTATAGGGCGCTCGGGGTTTTTCGGCTCTAGCGCCTTTCCTATTGATTTTGAAAGGTGGGTCGAAGCGAGGCGATTAAAGGCCATCATGCAAGCTATCGAATGAGCACAAGCTGAAGTCTGCGATAATTCTGAGAGGATTGCCAGCGAAATTAGTTTGGCGCCGGAACGCGCGCTTGGGTAACTTCGCTCCTGGCGCCTCACCCGTTGGTTTTAGACGAAATTACATTCCCTAAGCGATTAAAGAACATAAAAAAATCTTCAAAATGAGCTACCACCTAGGTCGAGGCGATCACTCGGTGAGCTGTGACATTGGAATTAGTGTTGCGCCCGGCTGCCGCGGAGCGGGATTTCGTCGCGCGATCGGCTATTTTCGCCTCTGGCTCCTTGCCTGTTCATTTCATCACGAAAACAGTAGGGAATGAAGATGAAGAAGACGAAATAATCTTACGAACGAGCCTATATACCGAAGTCGATATCATAAGTGTATCAGACGCAGTGTCGCCGTATTGAAATAAGAGCTCGTTTGATGCCGGACCCGGTCCCCGGTTTTAAGGTTTTAACAACAACATTCGCAGCCCAGCTGACTTTGGTGACTGAGACTGAAGTGATCAGTGTAAAAAAGTCAGCTAAAAATGAGTCAATACTGGATTAACAAGGGACTGTCTAAAACTTGAAGGACGAATAAGACGAGTTGTCATCGACCCTCACGTTTTTCGACGATTGTCGAACGAGAATCAGACCGAGGGAGAAATCACTTGCGAAATAGTTCGTACACCTTCCCTCGAAATGAATGCGGAAATAGCTCGAAAAAATAAACAAAGAACAACGGCAGTTCTCCTTGAACTATTTCCTCTCATGCACTGGCTGACGCCGACGAAGTTCTTGAACTGGCCGCCAGGGTGGTCGACCCCTAGTGTCGGGTCCGGGAACTTCGTCCGCGTCGGCCAATCAGCGCAAAGAAGGGAAGGGCCCAGGCCTGTTCTATAAAGATACCTAGCGAGGATAAGTGAAGGAGAGGCTGCTGGCCCGGCCGTATGTCAATGTGCGCTCAGAGTCTAGGGTTCCAGCTGTCGCCGCTGGTGCGCTGCTGTCGGCGTGCGGACGGCAGCGCGCCACATTTGAAACTTGTATATTCCGTGACAATCTCCGGGTTTATGTTAAGGGGTTGATCGGTGAAGCATAATTTGATAGTATCAGACTGTCAGCAAACTTAGTTCACCCATTTAAACATATATTTCCACAATTTAAAAATAATGGGGAAAATTTAAAAAAAAAATTGTCAAAAAAATAGAATTGAATAATCGTTTTACAAAAATTAAGGAATGTAAAATACCATTAGAAGAAGCTACACTGCTGCTCAAAATTAGCGGCGCACTTTTTTGAGCCGGCGTATTTTCTAAGTGTTTTGAGCTAGAATGACGAGATTTGGCCTGTAGACGTCTCATTGGTTCGTCTTGGACCCCACGAAGTGCGCATCCCTTGCGCCACCCCATACGGCCTGTGCAGCCCCTAGAGTGAAGAGGGGAAGAAAATTCGACCTAAAAGGTTCCGAATTTGTCACTTTAAATGATCGGAAAGTCGAAAT
>NW_026267316.1:35334-35607 GCF_000697945.3 Frankliniella occidentalis | reverse complement strand
TAGAGAACGAAACGCCTACGGCAAATCCTGGCAACCACCCCTAAGGGTGTAAATGGGGGTGTCCAAGGTTCAAAAATTCTCCCAAAAAGTATTTTTTTTAATGTTTCGTGAAAGTATAGTCCTTTGGGCGAAAATTTCCTCCGTTTGGCTCTATCTCTAACCGTTTAGGTGCAAGATGGTCTTTTTTGACGAAAATAAGCTAAAAATTCCCATAGTGAACATTAAGTTGTAGAAAAAGGCCTAAAAGCCGCAAAATACAGAGGAAACTCCCCC
>NW_026267316.1:31496-32412 GCF_000697945.3 Frankliniella occidentalis | reverse complement strand
AGGTCGTTTGCATA
The DNA here is from genome assembly GCF_000697945.3 of Frankliniella occidentalis. Classification (NCBI taxonomy): domain Eukaryota; kingdom Metazoa; phylum Arthropoda; class Insecta; order Thysanoptera; family Thripidae; genus Frankliniella; species Frankliniella occidentalis. Next base: position 32,398 of record NW_026267316.1, on the reverse strand, counting down.
AGCCCGCTGGATAGCTTTTTCAAAGCAGAAGGGCGGGCTAAAAAGTGAGAAAAGTGAGTTGCAGCTTCAAAAAAGTGAGCAAATAGTGAGTATTTCGGAGCGAAAAGTGAGGAAAAGTAAGCCATAGGTCTGTCAAATAGGTATCAATATCGATAAAGTGTGTACTACGCGATGTAAAAATTGATACTTTTAGTAATATGGGACATAATACAAATTAGGAAAAACAAAAACCCAATTGAGTTACTGACATACTCCCGGTCGGGAACGCAAAATAAAAAGTAAAGGGGGGGGGGATGACTTTGCCTTCTGGTAGAGACAGTCCTATGCAATGTCTAAAATGTACACCAGGCATCTGCGTTGCGGTCCCGTAGCCACGAAGTGGCATCGACACCATATTTACGGACTCGGTTACGGACGGACAATTTAGTTCAAACTTTATAAGGATCAGAACTCATTCGTGATTCAAATTAAATTGCAAATAAAAATACTAAGTGTTGCGGGAGTACAAAAATTAATTTGCGAGCGAAGCGAGCGCGAAAATTGAACGAAGGCGTGATTTGCATTGGTTACACGAGCAAAATATATGCGAACGAAGCCAGCAGAAATTTTTTTGAACCATAGGATACGAAAATATCCCGTTAGGATGCTGAAATATGCCTTCACTAACGCCAAAGTGCAACAAGGGTTCACTTTTATGCTTCATTGGGGCAAATTTTGGCGGAATAGGTGCCCCCGAAGACCAAAATAGTGAGAATAGTGAGTTTTTACCAGAAAAGTGAGTAAAAGTGATGTTTTTCAAAAAAGTGAGAAAAAGTGAGAAAAGTGAGTCGCTGGCAGCTCTGGACAGACAGACAGACAGACAGACAGACACAGACAGACAAACGCACAGACACACAGACACG
>NW_026267316.1:29421-30289 GCF_000697945.3 Frankliniella occidentalis | reverse complement strand
GCGGGCGCTGCAGCAGTGTTGAGAGAGCAGGTCATTCGGTGGAAAGCTCAAATCGAGGGTGAAACGGCTATTCCATGGCAATGAAGTCCTGTCGTGGGGACCTGTACGTTTAGTGTCACACGCACTGCCTGCAACAAAAAGGCATGACGGAGAGAGGGACGGAAAGCAGTGCTGAGCTACACTGATACCCCTGACAACACTTTTGGACACTGCATTTTTGTGTCAAGCAATGCCACTTGGCAGGGGGATACTTATGGACTAAATAAAGGATTTTACCCGATTAGGCATCGAAAATTTCCCTTACGGAAGATTTTATAAGCCATCAAAATTACCATTGCGCCTTACGGGAGGTCCGGGTAGGCAACCCTCCACACAGTCCTCGCGTTTTCTCCGCTTTTTGCTATTTCTCTGCCGTTTTGACCGACTTCCAGACCATATTTTCGAGATTTCTCTGTTGAATTAAGCTCCTTATGAGTACGCGATCATTTTAAGCTATAGTACACCCCAGAAAGTTACTCGCAACGCCCTTGAGAAAGGGTGACAGGTGAAAGTTAGGTCTCGGAGTGTACAACCTGTTCAAGCGGCCTGACCACTTTGTTCACCGATGAAATTTCACGTGTCGACTATTGTTTCCCGTAGTAAAAAGCATGAGGAACACGCTCAAACAAAAAAAGCTAAGTCGAGGGACGTACATTTCGACGGCACCGGGGGCCGGCAAGTGGCGCGGCCGGTCAGATCGCGCAGCTTTTGTTACTCCACCCGCCCGCCCTCTAGCCCTCTCTTTTTCTGGATACTTGTTTTTATGATATGGCAGGCGTGCAGAAAAGTTTCAGTAACATTTTTATGACGGTGTATACCGTTTTATTAC
>NW_026267316.1:28497-29371 GCF_000697945.3 Frankliniella occidentalis | reverse complement strand
TAACCTCTTTGCAAGTATTCATTTAGTTATACTATTATTGCCAAATAAGCCGCAGTTTCGACCAAACCATTTTTAGAAATTGATATCTCCTAAACCATTTGAGCTACAGGACTCAGATTTCTGCTGTGGTTTCTTAGGCATAATGCTTTGTTAAAAGTGCAAATACAATTGGGAACCGAATAAAAATATATAAATATCAGTTGGCCCACAGAGTCAGTTTAGGTTAGATCCGTCAAAGGCTCGACCGCGGCCAAGAAAATAAGGGCAGATAGCAACCAAATAAAAGGTCTGTCATTGTTAAAAGTGCACACCCGTTAAACTTCAAGGTTTGAAAGGAACCGATAAAGTGGTTTACGAACAAGACAAGGACCCTAAGGGATATAAATGTTCGAATGAAAAACTTTCCCCATTGACTGACAGGCCTGTTCCGTATTTCTTGTCAAGAATCAAGATAGTGGAGCCCTGCACCAGAGAGGGGGGGGGGGCGTGTCGGCACGCCGTTCCCACTGCCCAGTCTCCTGGTCTAGCAGCTCCATCTGGCCGCCTAACGTCACCAAAGAATCGGAAACGTCGGGATCTAGAAGCACAGGCAGGTTACTAGCTGCACTTCATCCAGGGTGAGTGGGCCTCGAGGAGGGGCGGGGCACTTACTTGTGAGGTTGTAGTGTAGTCCGGGGGTGATCACTCGCCACGGCTGGCTCATGGTCACTCGTAGAATGGGGCAGGTCAGGACAGGGCCTGTGTACGAGCCCGGCACCGCCCTCCCCTCTCCCCTCCCCTGGAGCGGATTTGCCTTAACCCGCCCCTAGCGCCGCGCCCCCTGGCGGTGTAGCTTGAACTTAGTAACATCAGACGGGCCCTAGGCCTTTATCTA
>NW_026267316.1:24615-25902 GCF_000697945.3 Frankliniella occidentalis | reverse complement strand
TTCTGATTACGACAACTAATTATTTTTTTCCGTGTAACTCTCACGAACTGAGTGCCGATACCGTCCCTTAATCCACCTTGATGATGACTGAGCGAGCAGCAATTGGTCCATGAACAGATGCTTTCGCTCCATTTTGCACCCCCCCCCCCCTATATCTTCTCGCCGGAAGTGGCGGAAGTGGGACAACGCCATGGTGATGTTGACAAACAACTGAATTTTTGAACCTTGGATACCCCCATTCACACCCTTAGGGGTGGTTGTCAGGATTTGCCGTAGGCGTTTCGTTCTCTAGAAGTGGACCTTAAGATACCCTGAAAATTTGCACATCTCCTTCTAGTGGAACAGACAGACAGACAGACACACAGACACGAGGTCGTTTGCATAAGCCCGCTGGATAGCTTTATCAAAGCAGACGGGCGGGCTAAAAATCGATGTGCTGATCTTGTTGTTTTTTTGTTATTTTTTTGTTGTGGTAAGTACATCATGCCAGCAAGTAGCAGCGATCATCTTTATAGGCATCTGTTGTCTTTTTAAAGCTTTCTTTGGCGATTTTTGTTATTATTTTCAGGGGTTAATATTGTGTGAAAGGAGTGGAGTTGTTTTTGTTTCAGTGATGGTGGATTTAGTCTCGTGAGGTGAGTCGGCTCGCCTCAGGTACGTTCCTATTCAGCGGAGCAGCAGCCGCGCCGAACAAAACACTGTCAGCCTCACGGGTTGAAACAAATGAGTGCCGTAACTCCGAGCGTAACTCACATTCAAAGTAGCGCAGCGGACCTCTCTCATTGAAAAATTTACGAAAAGGGGCGGAAATGATGCAAAAATGCACGGCGTTTGTACAGAATAATTTTAAGAGTCAACCACGTCGAACAGAAACAAATCCCCTCCAAGGAATTCAAACGCACAAACATTACAAAAGCACTACACGAAAACTACACTATACGGCCAGAAAGAAGAATTGGACATGGCCTTAACTGGGACCTCCCCAGGTACCCCAGTGTCCCCACCGTACCTCTCTACACCGTGCTGTTGTGCTGGTCGACGGGGAGGTGCCCCCACCCCGTTGAGGCCAAGGGCCAGAGCTGAGTGCGGCGCCGGTTAAAGCAGGTTTGGTTGCACCCCGCCGGCGGCCCGGACCACAGGTTGCTGTTGTGCTGGTTGACGGGGAGGTGCCCCCGCCCCGCCAAGGCCAAGGGCCAGAGCTGGGCGCGGCGCCGGTTGAAGCAGGTTTGGTTGCACCCCGCCGGCGGCCCGGACCACAGGTTGCTGTTGTGCTGGTTGACGGGGAGG
>NW_026267316.1:21440-21942 GCF_000697945.3 Frankliniella occidentalis | reverse complement strand
ATTCGTGATTCAAATTAAATTGCAAATAAAAATACTAACTGTTACGGGAGTACAAACATTAATTTGCGAGCGAGCGCGAAAATTGAACGAAGGGCGCTACAGTGTGCATTAAGGCGTGATTTGCATTGGTCACACGAGCAAAATATATGCGAGCGAAGCGAGCAGAAAATTTTTTGAACCATAGGGTACGAAAATATCCCGTTAGGATGCTGAAATATGCCTTTACTAATGCCAAAAGGCAACAAGGGTTCACTTTTATGGTTCATTGGGGCAAATTTTAGCGGAATAGGTGCCCCCGAAGACCAAAATAGTGAGAATAGTGAGTTTTTACCAGAAAAGTGAGTAAAAGTGAGTTTTTTCAAAAAAGTTAGAAAAAGTGAGAAAAGTGAGTCGCTGGCAGCCCTGTTTGCCCTGTATGCCCCGCGGCGGGGACTTCCTCAAACCTCACTAATGTACACTACACCTAATTACCATGGCCCAGGCCCGCCTCACGCGGAGTGAG
>NW_026267316.1:9438-17180 GCF_000697945.3 Frankliniella occidentalis | reverse complement strand
GCCAGAGCTGGGCGCGGCGCCGGTTGAAGCAGGTTTGGTTGCACCCCGCCGGCGGCCCGGACCACAGGTTGCTGTTGTGCTGGTTGACGGGGAGGCGCCCCCGCCCCGTCGAGACCAAGGGCCAGAGCTGGGCGCGGCGCTGGTTGAAGCAGGTTTCCTTGCACCCAGGAGCGCAGGAGCGCAGGTTTTACTGGTCCTGGTGACGACCCGCGTAACCTGATGACATATAACTGTGGTGCCGCGTTGCGTTGTCCGAAAGGTTGACGCAGCAAGGGTGCTTGACCGCCGGCTTGAGGCAAAGGTAGGCGGGGCTGAGGCGCGTGGAGCGGAAGGCGTGGTTGGGGTATTTGCTGTGTTTGAATTCTGGTGTCTTGGACATGAAAATCAAGATCATCTCCTTGGTCCTGAAAATCATGATCATCTGCGGCGTCGGGCGGGGGAAACGCCTGGGGTGCGGATGACGGGCCGGCTTCCATGAGGTCTCGGTCAGATGGCCGAATCCTAGGTATGTGTTAGATGGTGTGGACGTGGGCCTGTTCACTACAAAGGCCCTAGGCGGATTTTCCCTCTCTGCCTTATTGGCCTCATCCATTGAAATTTCAGGTATTTCGACAAATCCCCTGCCCTCATCCACAAACAAGGCGCCTGGCTAAGTGCCTCGTTCACCCCAAAATCGTCAGTATCTTCCAGCTGCATAGAAAAAATCAGTTAGTAAAAAGTAACTTTTCTATAACTAAAACCTCTTCTCTCACACCCTTTCATCCGCTTTCATCAATTTTTTCGCTAACACTCACCGGAGCGGATTCTGTTGCCATCGAGTGTGTAGAGCTCTGAGAGGCATCGTCATCATCATCATGGAGCACAAAAGACGAGTCCACATTTCGTCACCAAGTAAAGCGTCCCGGAGAAAGGTGAGGTAAGGGGCGTAGGCGTACGTTGACCTCACGTCATTGAGCGACATTCCACTTGCTCCGGCGATGCTAGCGCAGTTCTGCCAGAAATTCTTCTTAATTTTCGCCCACTCAGCGCGAGAAACGAAACCTGAACAGAGAAAGCAACATGAAATTTCAATCACCGATTTCTGGTTAGGCCTACCCCAACCAAATAGCATGCTGTCAAATTTACTTACCCGCCTCTGGAGGAACAAATTCCAGCCCTATGCTATTCCAAATCTTTTCTTTTACATCTCTTTCGCACATCGCACTACTTTTTGGGTGAAACAGCTCTGGATGCTTCGAAACTTTTGATATCAGATTCAGAATCCACGGGTCGGACATGGTGACACGATTTGACGGTTCATCTGGTTGATCTGATCTGATTCCCACTCCCACGACCGGAGCCGGAGGAAGACTGGGGTCGATACCGGTACCGACCAGGGTTTGGTAAATGAGAAATGTTGAAATGCATTTCGACCGTCTAAAACGTCTGCACAACTAAGTGTGTGATTCAAATTTTGAAAAGCAAATTTGAATCCAACAATTTTAATCATTAGGGTAATGTTTTATTTTTATTGTGGAGGGTTGGGAATGGACAACTTGCCCGCAGAGTGGCGGAGCGTGGTGGGAAACAAAACAAATCAACATAACGTCAGAGAAATAAAATTCTTTCAATCGTGGTTTTAGTTTTTTTCGAGGGGGAAATCACTTGCGAAATAGTTCGTACACCTTTTCCCGAAAGAGTCCGAAACATAGGCGAAATAGAGCGAAATAGACCCGAAATAGACGCGAAATAGTCGGTGAAATAGTCAAAAAATACCCCTGAAATACTCCGAAATACCGCGAAATACCGCGAAATACCCTGAAATAATCCGAAATAGGCGAGAAATAACCGAAATGGCAGGAGAAATACCCGAGAAATACCAGAAATAGTCCGTACGCTACGGACCCAAGTGATTTCCCCCTCCGTTCTTTTCTCGATATGCCATGTGAATGCATAGTGTCTACGAAGAATACACATTAATTGAAGCCATGAAGCCATGTCCAATTCTTCTTTCTGGCCGTATAGTGTAGTTTTCGTGTAGTGCTTTCGTTATGTTTGTGCGTTTGAATTCCTTGGAGGGGATTTGTTTCTGTTCGACGTGTTTGACTCTTATAAATATTCTGTACAAACGCCGTGTATTTTTGCTTCATTTCCGCCCATTTTCGAAAATTTTTAATGAGAGAGGTCCGCCGCGCTACTTTGAATGTAAGTTACGGCACTCATTTGTTTCTGCCCGTGAGGCTGATAGTGTTTTGTTCGGCGCGGCTGCTGCTCCCCTGAATAGGAACGTACCTGAGGCGAGCCGACTCGCCTCAGTGAGGCGTCTCGCCTCAGGAGACTAAATCCACCATAAGAGTTTAGTTAGTTATGCCCATAGAACTCCTATGTTTTCAGGACTTAATTGAATCTATACATCTTGTAAAGGTGAATTCAGGGCGAGGGGGAAATCACTTGCGAAATAGTTCGTACACCTCTCCCCGAAATAGTCCGAAACAAATGCGAAATAGAGCGAAATAGACCCGAAATAGACGCGAAATAGTCTGTGAAATAGTCAAAAAATACCCCTGAAATACTCCGAAATACCGCGAAATACCAAAAATACCCTGGAATAATCCGAAATAGGCGGGAAATACCCGAGAAATACCAGAAATAGCCCGTACGCTACGGACCCAAGTGATTTCCCCCTCGATTCAGAGTTCCCTAAAAGGGAGCGTGATTCTCACGCAAAGCGTGATTTTCACGCCCGGCGTGATGAAAGTCGATCCCTGATTGGCTGCGTGAAGCTTACGCCTGGCGTGAAAATAACGCTTGTGTTACGTGAACTCTGAATCCACACTAATAGTTGAAAACTTTGCTCGCCATAAATCTTGTAGTTTATAATATTATTCTTTTCTTACAATCAAGAAGGGGTTATTACCCCACGCACCTACCAACTCCCATACTCTGGAGTTGTTTACAGATAAGGTGATAACTCTACTTAAATGAATGAAATTATTGGTGAACTTGAGGTTTCACCTTTTTTCCAGGCATTGACAGGTAATTGTTCTTTTGCAGTTGCGGGGGTGCAGTAATCACCCATGCCCCAACTCCTATTCTGTGGAATAACAAAAAAAAAGGTGATAAATTTACTTATATGAATAGAGTTACTAGTGGTTATAGTTGTTTCAACTTTTCTGTTTGACATTGACAGGTAAGTGTACTTTGAGTTGTGCCTGTGTTTGATTTTTCTTGCCTTATATATCTTTACTTTTTAGCTACAATTTTTTTCTTATTCCCTTCAATGATTTATACATATTTAAACTTACTTTTAATTGTCTTGTTTTTGCAGACATGGCGGTGAGAATGTGAAATAATCTCTGATTTTGTGCCAGTCTTTAGAGCCCCCGCATCAACATTGCAGAACGGTCTCTCAACAGTATGTTATCTGGAGGGGGGTGTCCTTCTAGGTAATACTTTCAACATCTGTTTAATTTGCACTTTCCTAAATTTTTTTTGTCTTGCAGCTCTCATCTTTTTTTTTCTTTCCTGAAAGGCATTGTTTCATCTAAACTGATTTGGTTTTGGCTTTGGGAATTTTAAACAATATTAAAAGAATCGCTGCTGGTCGAAGGCTGATAGTATGTGTGCTTCTAAAATAAAAGGTGAGCAAGATCATTTTAGTCATATGAATATTTTCTCTCTTGGCGTACGTCTGTATTGTATGATCTTGTCAGTATTTGATCAACTTTTACTTTTGTTACTGATTTGGACCGAGCGCTGCTCTCACGCTCGTCTACTTCATGAACCAGTCGACAGGGTAATAGAAAGTATAATAGAAAATATTTCAGCATCCTATGACTCTTGCCCTCACTCAGCTACAGTTGGCTCATGTAGGCCCCAATGGGCCTCACTACATAATGCCTGCCGTACCTCAAGTGCCCCCGCCTGGAGTGGTCTATCCTCTAATGCAACCCGACCATCCTTACCATTTTGAAGATCTGGCTGGTTTGTTAGGTGCCCTGGAGCTTCCCGTGCCTCCGGCTCCGGCCCCTGTTGTGCCTGTGGCTCCTGTAATGGTTGTGGACTTAGTATCAGACGATGAGGACATTGCTCATGGTGCTGCAGCTACCCCTGCTGCTGTGCATCGAGCTCGCCGTCATTTACGTCGCCGTAGTGAGTTTTCTTGCTTTTTCTTTTGTCTCATGTCCTTGTCTTCTTTGTCTGTTTTCCTCCAATGTTTTTTTCTTTTCTTCTTACAGACTGATTTGATGTCTTACCATTTCCCCTTGTACCTTTACGAGAGGTTAGTGCTTTTCGTTTTCTCTTTAGTTGTTTCTTGTTTTAATTGTATTCTAATTTTGTTGTGTCATTTCAGGTTACTTATTTATTTTACTTTGATTTCATGGACTACGTCCTTTTTAACCTTCGATGCATTCTTATGTTTAACTTATGGGCTATGGTCCACTTTAATTTGATTCCTGCTTGTTTTTAACCTGTGGACTACGTTCCATTTTTAATTTGATTTGTGCATGCTTCAACTCGTAGACTACGTTCTTTTCAAACGTCAATTCTTCTCCCTTTTGTATATGGACTTTGTTCTTTTAATTGATTGCATCCTTTTTGTTTGTTTTTTATTTTTTGTATCTAATGCCTCCTTGCGAGTTGCATTTGTGATTTTTGTTTCTTTGTCCTATGGTGTATATTACACTCGTTTGATCACTTTTGGTGTTTGAATTGACACTCCCTTAATTCATTTGTCACTTTATTTAACTCTTTGAGTATGATCGCTACTAATTTTGCCACTTTACACTTTGTTACATAATTTCATAGGTCGCACAACTTAACTTTGCTCCAATTAACAGTGATATTTAAACAAATTTTAGTATACTTAGCACCATGATTTTACTTAGTTTATCACGACATTTTGTTGGGGCAATTCTTGGCGTTATGGTACCGCTGTCTACATTTTCTGCACCTGACTTCCTTCGTAGGATCGTCTGGATGCCACTTTAGAGTATTTTTTATGGTATCACGCTCCTAGTAGATTTTGTCCATCCACTCTTGCCTAGCACTTGATTTAGTTTCTCTGGTAATCCTTACCAGTTTGTATGGCATGTCCAGTTTTAAGCCTCCACAGATAAGTTCTTTGTCCTTGCATAACTTTAATTTCTCTTCAATTTCCATGATAGCTCCTTCTTCCTCCTCTATCTTCTGATCTATTTTCCTTATTTCTCCTATTTCTGCTGTTTTCATTGCACCCTCTTCCTGGGTTTTCTCCACATCTATCTTCTTCATTTCTGCTTCCAATTTCTCTATTTCAGTGTTCATTTCATTCTGGTCACAATCTTTCTCTGTCATATTTTTTCTGCTTCCGACTCAGAGTCTGTTAAAGCTATCTCTGCAGCTAACTTTTCGGCTAGACAGCTCTCTTTTTGCTTATCTTCTGAAGATTGCTTAGGATTGCTACAGATTGCTATAGATTGCCAAAGATTTGCGTAAGATTGTCTAGATTTTACCGCTATTGCCGTGGATTTTGCAGATTGCCTGGGATTTTTCAAGATTTTGATCATTGTGCAAAGGTGTGATTACTTCTGTGGCGATCCTCTGTGAGAAGCTTGTAATGGTATTGGTAGTGCACGAAATGCACTTTCACCTCACCATTAACTCAGGCAAATGGCAAACGAGTCCTAAATGGCGAGTAAAAGTTTGAAGGAAGGGTAATTGTGGAATTAACTTCTGTCATGAAGTTTCCCTTGGCGTAGGCGTTGATGTCATGCAAATGAACAAAACCTTTGATTTCCATTACTGACCACTGTTTTCTATGAACATGCAGCCTTGCCGTGTTTTAATTTGCACTGTTTTCTAATATTGTATATTTTCTTATGTCCCTCAGGTTTTGTCGTATCTGCGCTACTGGCACACCTGACTGTCTCCTATGGTGCGGCCACATATATTGTTCAAGGTGCATCGACCTATTGATGAAACGGAACAGAAGATGCCCCAGGTGTCTCGTTAGGTTTCGGACAGTAAGGAAGATGATTGTTGTTCAACAGCAGTGACAGTGAATGATAATAAATCCAATGTTGTGTGTTCTTTAGGATCTTGTGTGTTTTGTTAATTGTTGTAATTTACAGTCAGGATAAGGCAGTTTGTCAGGAATAATACGAACGATTCACTTTGAATACTTTGAGTATATTATCAGAACGTAAGCAAACGATATACACAACCACACAGCTTGAGAACTGTTGCAAGAGAGAAAGAGAGCCGGTACCGGACATACAAGCCATGGAGCTGGAGCGAGAGCAGCGCTAAGGTGGCGGCTACAGTAATTAGAAATGGCGACAAGGTTCTAGGCAAGGCAGATAGATGGCAGCACCTAAAAGGCAGAAGCAAGGGTGCAACAAACTATGTACATTTAAATTGTATATTCCAACACCCTTCCTCAATTTCATAGTACACACTGTTTACAGATAATATATTACAATTTTAACCTGAAAGAAATACAAATAAGTTTTACAATGGTTAGCAATCAGTCACACCTAAATTGACCCTATGTTTGCCGAAGGTATCGAAAGTAAGACACTTCGTCATTATATCAGCTTTCTGATCCTGAGTCGGGAGATATTCTGCCGAAATAACATCTTTAGCATACAAATCTTTAACAAAATTATATTTTACATCGATATGTTTTAAACGTGTGCAATCCCAACTTTTAAGATTTGAAATACAAGCTGTATTGTCTTCGAACACTGGTAGAGGTTTGGTAAATTTAATACCCAATTCTGAAAGTAACTGCTTTTACCTTAACAGTTCCGCAACAGCTGTTGACAAGGCAATGAATTCTGCTTCTGAGGTTGATTTGGCAACACAAGTTTGTTTTCTAGTTCCCTACAAGACTGGATCCCCAAACATATCAATTACAAAGCCAGTGATTGACTTTCTATCGTGAGCATTGGCATAATCAGCGTCTACATATAATTTTAAAGGTACAGAAGAGTTTCCCTTAAACCAAAGACCTAGCTTTTGGGTTCCATACAGATATCTAAACACTCTTTTGAGACCTTTCCATTGTTCTTCAGTAGCATTTGTTTGATACTGACTAAATAAATTAACAGCTGTACAAATATCAGGTCTGGTTGACATGCATGCATACATTAAACTTCCAATTGCCTCTCTATAAGGCTCACGACCAATTACAGATTTACCAGTGACAAGCTGATTTTGACGCACTTCCAATGGCGTTAAACATGAGTTTATATTTTGATCCATTTTAAATTTATGGAGCACCTTTTGAATATATTGTTCTTGACTCAAGAACATCCCATTATTGTTACGAGTGATTTTAGTTCCCAAGAAATAATTTACTTCTCCCAAATCTCTCATTTTGAATTCCCTCATGAATTTACCCTTCAAGTCATTAAGGATATGAATGCTACTGCAAGCTATTAGAAAATCATCAACAAGGAGCAAAAGGTAAACTACACACTTCTCGTTAATTGTTATGACATAAATGCATCGATCAGCTTGGCACTGCACAAAGCCTAAATTTATCACAAAGTCACTGAATCTCATATTCCATTCCATCGGAGCCTGTTTGAGACCATACAGGGTTTTGTTGGCTGAGCGATAAGCGAAGCCCATCACTCCACTGACCGGAAAAGTTTCATTCTGTTCGTCTGTCTGTCTGTTTGTTTGTCTGTCCGCACGATAACTCGAGAAAGAATTGAGAGAGCGATCTGGGAATTTCAGGGTCATTTTGTATCATAAAAAGACAGATCGAGTTC
>NW_026267316.1:7134-8655 GCF_000697945.3 Frankliniella occidentalis | reverse complement strand
AGGGGTAACTCGTAAGAGAAGAGCCCTATGAGCGAAAATTTCGTCCGTTTTGCTCTATCTTGTACCGTTTCAGCGCTATTGGGCATTTCTTGGCAAAAATACCGTGAAAAAGACAAAATGGTCTATTAAATCGTAAAAAAGGCTTCATGTCACAGAATTGTAAAGGCAGTAATACTTTAACCACACATTGCGGGTCACGCCACACCCTCTTTTGGGCTTAAAGGTCCCTAGAGTATCTAGTATCACTAAAACGTTGATTTTTACATAACAATGTGTCCAAATTCGAACTTTTAATGAAAACCGTTACCGAACAGCACAAGTTTCATGTTCCTAATTTTTGAATAATAAGACCCCGACAAATGGTTCGAGTATGTCAAATTTAGGGCCTGGAAGTCCCTGTTCCCCAATACCCTCTCCTTAACTCGTCTCGGGTGTCAGCGCCGCAGGCCTAGCTATATGTGCGCCAGGCCCTAAATCACGTACTACATCAGGCAAATGCCTTATGATGTGCAAATTAAAAGTCATGTGCTTAAGACCATACAATATTTCATACTTACTTAAAAAGTCATCAAGTAAAGTTTGAGACAAATTTAGGTCAGCTTCACTCACACTGTGACTGCATAACAAACTGATGCCCAGAACTAGCTTCTTAAAATTGTTGAAGTACACCTGGCCCATGAATGAAAATAATACAGGTAGGCTGTGGAAAAAAAAAGGACTGATATTTGGAAGCTTTCCAGAAGGCAAGCTTACTAATAGCTTGAGGGACTCTCTGGAAAAAGTGGGGCGGCTTAATTGACAGTAAAACTGCGCTAACTGCTTTCTCTAGATGAAACAAGGAGAATTCTCTTGCTTTTTGTTTTTTGGCAAACCAGAAAGTCAATAGAGCCTTTATTTGACCTGAAAAGGTATTGTGCATAATTGGCTGAGCGATTAGCGAAGCCCATTACTCCACTGACCGAAAAAGTTTCATTCTGTTTGTGGGTTTGTTTGTTTGTTTGTGTGTTTGTCTGTCCGCACGATAACTCGAGAATAGATTGAGATAGCGATCTGGGAATTTAGGGGTCGTTTTGTACCATAAAAAGACAGATCGAGTTCGAAGATGAGCATTCTAGCTCAAAAATTGGCTTTTTAAAAAAATCAAAAACTACAGGTCGCAAAATGAATCTTTATGAACATATTTTTTTATGGGTTCCTAAGGGGTAACTTGTCAAAGTAGAGCCCTTCGGGCGAAAATTTCGTCCGTTTGGCTCTATCTTGTACCGTTTAGGTGCTAGGGGGCATTTCTTGACAAAAATGGAGAGAAAATGATCAAATGGTCGATTAAATCGTTAACAAAAAGACTTCATTTCGAAAAATTGTGTACACACTCCTATTACCCCGTCTCGGGTGTCAGCGCCGCAGGCCTAGCTATATGTGCGCCAGGCGCGTCGCAGCGTAACAGTGTTTCGTGAGATATCGCGAAGCCTGTTACGCGAGACGTGGTCTGGCGTACATATAGCTAGTTGGCCGAGCGATTAG
>NW_026267316.1:4117-7084 GCF_000697945.3 Frankliniella occidentalis | reverse complement strand
TAGGGTCTACCTTACCAGCTTGAGGATCATGTACATATGCTACACAACCAAACACTCTCAGATTCGAGAGGTTGGGTTTAATTCCAAACCATAACTCCGCCGGGGTTTTCTGCACCGCCTTGGTTGGACTCCTGTTTAACAAATAAACTGCACACATTAGTGCCTCGATCCAGAATGTTCTTTTTACAGAACTTGCAAACAACATACAGCGAGCTTTCGCAAACAGGGTTTGGTTCATTCTCTCTGCAACCCCATTATTTTGAGATGTTCTAGGAATGGTGGGTTCACATTCAATACCCTTTTCAACAAAGAATTGCTTCATTTCATTACTGAAGTATTCACCACCATTATCACTCCTGAACTGACAAATTTTAAACCCTGGAAAGCGACTAGTGACCTTTGCCTCAAACAATTTAAAGAAACTATAGACTTCACTCTTGTGTTTCATCCCATATACTACTGTAAAGTGAGTGTAGTCATCAATAAAGGTAACTATATAGCAAGTGCCGTCGTAGGCAGGAGGACTCACAGGCCCACAGACATCACTGTGAATCCGCTCAAGAGGCCTTGAAGTTTCTGGCCTGGTGCCACCGAAAGGAAACCTTCTGAATTTCCCTTTGATACAAGCCTCGCACCAATCAGGCTTACCACTCTCATTTACCTCCATTCCATCAACCAATTTAGACACATCCTTCAAACTACCACTGTTCAAGTGACCAAGTCTCCTATGCCACACATCCTCACTCACACTCATCATGGACATTTCACCTTCATCCTGCCTTACACCAACCTCTAACTCGTACAATGCTTTTACAGTCTTAACCCCTCTGGCTAGGTTAACTCCATCCTTACTGATAGTGCAATGCTGTATCTCAAAAGTTACTGTAAGGCCTTGATTAGTTAATTTGGGAATAGATAAAAGGTTATGTGCAAGATTCTCAACAATCAGCACCTCGATGTTGAGAGGCCTGCACACACCGTCAATGGTTATTTTAGATTTTAATGTCCCTTTAGAATGAGCAAACAAAAACATATTAGACTTTGCAACTTGAATTTTGATAGGATCTACAAGTCTTTTGACGTTACTGACTAGAGTATCTGGGCGCACCATATGGGCTGTCGCTCCAGAGTCAAGGAAAAACTTAACTTTAACAGGGAACATACTGACCGTGTTCTGTACCTGCTCAGGGGAGAGCGCTGCCTCAGAGGCATACTCAATGCCAACATGGGCATATTCTACCTGCTCAGCCGCTCCATTGGCAAGATTGGCAGTCTCCTTGCCACCAGCAGACGATCCTTGTTGATGATAGCCACCGCGGCCTCCACGATGACCACCGCGTCCGGTGCCTCGACTGCGACCACCACGACCACCACGGCCTCGGCCGCCACGATAGGCTCCTCCACCCTCTAGGAAGCAATCTGCGCGGATGTGATTAAGCCTCCCACAGTTGTGACAACCTCTCCTAGCAGGTCTCTCAGGATAGGGCCTGAATCGAGGGCGTCCCCTAGGCTCATGCTGTCCGGAGAAGGCAGCAGCTGATGAGGTAGCTGTAGATGAGGAAGCAGATGGAGAAGCAGACGAAGCTGTCCCAGACCTGGGATTGCGACGTGCTGCATTCTTCCTAGTTAGTTCAAACTCGTCCACCTTGGAGCGAGCGAAGTTCATAGTTATACAATTAACGCCATTGTTCACGGGCGCGCCATTGTCCAGGATCACACCATTGTCCAGGACCTGCAGAGTGGTCACTACGTTTAAGTAGTTGGATGGTAATGTGAGAAGGAAATGACCGAGCACTTTCCTATCAGACATCACCTCACCACACTCCTTCAGCAACCTGACCAGTCTATCAAATTTAGCACAATAATCCTTGAATAGCTCTGTGTGGGGATTGTACGCCAGTTCCTTGTACTGAGATTCCAGTTGCATCAGTGTGGCCAGGGTGACAGTTCCGTATCGTTCCTGCAACTTGACCCACAGATCCTTCAAGGTCCTGGCGTCAAACACCAAATCAGCAACAGAGTCAGAGATGCGGTTCAGAACCATGTCCTTTAAGCTCGCATCTCTGTCTCGCAAATCCCTCTTGGCCTTCTCCTTCCTGGCCCGATCCCTGGCATGGTCTCCCTCGACCACATCATGCTCCTGTTGGAGCGATTCCAGCCCTTCCTCAATAAAAGCCAGGGCACCCTTTCCATCCAAGAAGCTACGTATGCGTTGCTTCCACATATAATAATTAGTACCATTAAGTACACAGAAGTTAGGGAAAGCTACAACTCGTTCTTCTTCCATGTTAACAGAAAAATGGCCAACTACACCTAAGCTGGGAGACCTCGACCTACACCAGCGTGCGTTGCCAACTAAAATGCTCACAGACCTCGACCTGATGAGCTGGGCTTAACTCCAGATAAATGCTGGCAGACCGCGACCTGATCAGCCTGGGTTAGCTCCAATCTGGTGCTTGTAGACCGCAACCTATCAAGCAAGGGCTCGGCTCCTTGAAACGCTTGCAGACCGCGACCTGACAAGCAGGGCTCAGCTCCTTATACTAAGAATAATAATCGAAAATAATAGGACGAAGAACGAGTGAACTGAGTGAGAAAGTGGATGGAAATGGTGACAGGACTCTCGAGGAGACTGGAGAAAAACCAAAACACAAACACGTGTGCGCCTAACCTATACGCCACACGTTACACAAACACAGTTCACAACACTTGTTGATAACTTAAACTTCACACGAATAATAGCAAAGTATTCCTGGGCCCATGACCTGTTGTATTTTACAGTCAGGATAAGGCGGTTTGTCAGGAATAAGACGAACGATTCACTTTGAATACTTTGAGTATATTATCAGAACGTAAACAAACGATGTACACAACCACACAGCTTGAGAGCTGTTGCAAGAGAGAGAGCCGGTACCGGATACACAAGCCATGGAGCTGGAGCGAGAGCAGCGCTAAGGTGGCGGCTAC
>NW_026267316.1:3566-4067 GCF_000697945.3 Frankliniella occidentalis | reverse complement strand
GTATTGTCCACTCGTCCAACCCGTAAGGCACCATGACCCCTGGAGTAGGCAAACCTGATGTGTCGTGGCCCTGACACAATGCATTGTGTTGTGCGTGTTGTATTTTACAGTCAGGATAAGGCGGTTTGTCAGGAATAAGACGAACGATTCACTTTGAATACTTTGAGTATATTATCAGAACGTAAACAAACGATGTACACAACCACACAGCTTGAGAGCTGTTGCAAGAGAGAGAGCCGGTACCGGATACACAAGCCATGGAGCTGGAGCGAGAGCAGCGCTAAGGTGGCGGCTACAGTAA
This sequence comes from Frankliniella occidentalis, assembly GCF_000697945.3. Taxonomy (NCBI): domain Eukaryota; kingdom Metazoa; phylum Arthropoda; class Insecta; order Thysanoptera; family Thripidae; genus Frankliniella; species Frankliniella occidentalis. The sequence goes on along the minus strand of NW_026267316.1, from coordinate 3,766 downwards.
TTACAAATGGCGACAAGGTTCTAGGCAAGGCAGATAGATGGCAGCACTTATAAGGCAGAGGCAAGGGTGCACAAACTATGTACATTGAAATTGTATATTCCAACAGTGCGCAATATGCCCATTTGTACACTCTCACCCTGATACTGATTTTAAATACGTAGGTATTCACTACGAAATTAATCAGAATGCGTCCGCTTAAA
>NW_026267316.1:0-2420 GCF_000697945.3 Frankliniella occidentalis | reverse complement strand
TGTGGTGAATATGACCAAATGGTCTATTAAACCGTAGAGAAGGCTATATATCAAAAGATTGCGTCGACACTCCTATCCACTCGTCTCGGGTGTCAGCGCCGCAGGCCTAGCTATATGTGCGCCAGGCGTGTCGCAGCGTAACAGTGTTTCGTGAGATATCGCGAAGCCTGTTACGCGAGACGTGGTCTGGCGTACATATAGCTAGTTTTAAAAGTCAATTTTTGAGCTAGAATGCTCATCTTCGGACTCGATCTGTCTTTTTGTGATACAAAACGACCCTGAAATTCCCAGATCGCTATCTCAATTTATTCTCGAGTTATCGTGCGGACAGACAAACAAACAAACAGACAGACAGAATGAAACTTTTCCGGTCAGTGGAGTAATGAATGGGCTTCGCTAATCGCTCAGCCAATGACATAATCTTATCCTTTAGAGACATTTAAAAATACTACTTGCTCTAAATTTCAAATCACTTTAATTAGTTTTGTGTGCCACTACATGATAAGATGGTCTCACACCTTTTGAGATAGAGGCCTCAAATTTTTTCGATGTTAAATAGCTTCCAAACCTGATGTCATTTCTAAGTGTTTTTGAGGAACTGAATTTGATTTTATTGGCTTAAAAGCTGAGTAAACATGTGGACATTAAAAAGAGAAAGTATTTGATAAGGATTTTAATTCAATTATTCTTTTTTTTAGTAATACAATATATTCACTTCAACCACTCCATGAAAAGAAGTTTAGCTCAAAGATTATCGAAACTAGTCATCGGCTAAGAAATGGTGCGAGTTCTGAAAGACTTTCATTTCTTGATTTTGATTTTATTAGGTTGAAAGGAACACACAAATAAGAAGAACATAAGCACATAGCGTTTTTGATGAAAATAATAATATTAGTCAACTTTCTGTATCAACCCTTCGAAGGGTGGAAAGAAGTACAGATAAACTGCATTCGAAACTGTACTTGCCTAACTGTAGTTGCTAAACTACAGTTATGATTGTATTTTAATTCTAGCGCTGTTTATAATCACGACTACATGCTCAAACATCAGTAAGAAATATATATAACACACACTTTTACTGCGCTCGCAACTACACTTGAGAATGCACATCGTAATGTAAGTGGTGTATTGAGTTGTTGCTGTAGTTTAAAAGCAGATAAATTGACGATATGATTCGCTCTTTCAATTGTACTTCGTGAATTCAGTCTGTTTTAGATTCCATAAGCTAAAAATATAGAGTTAAAAAGAATTGTGATGACTGCTTTCGGCTGTACAGTACATATGAGCGGTCAGTTTGCAGGATTACTGCTGTCAGTTTTAAAGTATACTGTAGTCTGTTTTTGGCTGAACATTGCACCCGGTTAACAGACCGGGCAGTAGAGGCGACTCATTACCCTAGCAGGTAAAAGACATCCCGGAAAGTCCCGCTCGGCCCCACCCCTCTCGCACGTGCCGTTCTGCTGGCCGGTAGCATACTACTATGGGCCGAATGGGGAGAAAGGAAATACCCCGAACCAAGGCCTAGCTGCCTACTCAGGAGCGTGAGTACATGTTTCCCCAAACTGCCGGTCGTGCTTACGATGCTTTTGACGCCTCCCCAGCTAGAATACTTCTACACAAAGATATTGATATTAAGCGTAACACGTATACATGCATATAATGGCCGGTGTGCACGTGTAGTACACTGCTTTTGTCATATGAACCTAGCAGCAGGAGACGGTTTATTCGGTTGTGGTAGGAACTGCAAACGGTGGTTAAACTGTAGCATAACTGTAGCTGGACTGTAGTTCGACTGCGAGTTGTCGGACCGGAGCGCTTAGCATGTCATTGAGTTACTGCGAGACCAGAGCCATGGTGTCGCAGTGGCTCAGTGGTCATCGTACTTCGCTACCAACTCCGAGGTCGGAGGTTCAACTCCCATCAACTTCATCTACTTTCATCAAGGTAAGAGTTCTACAATCAATTAATCGGATGAAAGGGGGTAAGTGGGGGAAGGTAGAAGGGTGGGAGTAGAAGAAATTCCCGAAAAAAAATTTTGAACGAAGTTTTGAACACTGCACTTGAAGTATGATACCAACTGTAGGTTTTGTTTGTACTGCAACTCTTGTCCGGAGTGCAGTTCGAAACTAACCGCCCAAACTGCAGTTAAACTGTGCGGATTCCGAAAAAACTATAGTTTTTCTGAAGGAAAACTGCAACTTAACTGCAGAAAAAGTATAGAAATCTACATTTAAACTGTGGTCTAACTACAGGTTTCAGCTGTATATTTTATACAATCTGACAATATTTTCAATAAACGTTAACATATGTAGTCCTAACACAATTTGACATGATTTTGTACACACTCGAAATGCATTTGTAAATGTGATCCGTATACAGTGCGCTATTAGAGTTACATGTACAGATCCTTCCACCCGGGT
>NW_026267315.1:493426-499881 GCF_000697945.3 Frankliniella occidentalis | reverse complement strand
GAGCCATATGTTGGCGAGAGGAGAGAATTGATTCAAGACCTACTTGAGCAGAATTCGGGCATAATTCTCAACTGAAGTTTCCCCGAACTTCCCTCTGCACCCCCTCCACTACTTCGTGTCTATTCATGACAATTGAATCTAGCCACTTTCATAAGTGGAGAGTGAAGATACGCTTTACCAAAGTAAAACAAGGTTAACCACAGGTTTCTTTAAAATGTGGACACAAATTATTGCCCGTTTAATTAAGTTAGACATGCATGTAACTTGTACAATGACTGACGTGAGTTTGATTCAATTAATGGTTGTCCATTCCCAATTATTTGTACAAAGAAGATTTATGCAAACAAGTACTGCTTGTCTTACAATATGATACAAATAGATAAATACAACCTAAAAATGCACTGCAGATGACCGCAACTGAACTTGTACAAAAATAAAAAAATAACAAATTATTCCTCACAACATACGTGACAGACAGTTGATTCACTGAGCTATCTAGAACGGCAAACTGCTGCATTGTAGATCTCATGACTTACGCTAGTGAGGATTCATTCTAGGGATGGGAATTCACAATTAAAATAAACATCAGGAAACCAAAATGAAGTCCACATAATCAGTTTCTACAAGTGGTTTAAATAAAATAATTCATTTGTCAAATTTAAATTATTTTAAAATACCTCCCTTTCCCTTCCACAATTGGGCACCATAAAACCTGAAGATAGGAAGTGGATCGGGCTGAAGATGTGTAGCGCGACACACACACATTCTCACGCATTCACTCTCACACTCCACACTCGAACACCTCAACTGAGTAATAAAATGGGAAGTACAGCGGTGTCTGCAGCCACTCCATAGCCTCAGGCTTGTTCCGTTGCAGGAAAGGTAAGTAGCATGTCACTTTTCCAGACTGAAAAGTCAATGTCTCTTTTGATCACACATTACGCTCCTTCATCATCTTCACCTTCATCTCCGTCACCTTCACCTTCCTCTTCTTCCTCCTCTTCTGGAACAAAGGTAAAGCAAGTTAGAAAGGAAACAAATTATGCCGACACTGATAACCTCTCTACGCCAAGGCCTTTGGCGATTCCACTATACATTGCGGCCTTACCCTCCCCATCTTCTCTCTCTCATTACCTCTCCGTCCCGCCTCCCTTTGGTCCTCCACCTCCCCCCTCCCCCTATTTCTCCCCGCTTCCTATCCGATACACTCTTCGATCTCTCTCCGCTTGCCGCTTCTTCCCTTGTTCGTCCGTCCACCCCTCCCCCCTCTCCAGCACACCCCTCCCAGGCCGCTACCTTCCCTCCCTCCCCCTTCCACGCCAGCCCTAGGAGCAGAGACCGGAAGGGGGGAGGGGGGTAGGGGGTGACGCGGAGGGGGAGGAGGGCGTCGGCGGGGGCGTAGGTCCGCGGGCTGCCCCTCCAGGTCTGGCGACCGCTACGCCCCCTCTCCCGGTGAGGGGAGTGGGGAGTGGTGGGGGGCAGCCCTTCCTTGGTGGTGGAGCCCTCACCCTCAGGGCAGGAAGGGCAAAGGGACAAGAAGGGCAATCCCAGCCCCAGCCCAGCATCAGCTCAGGACCGGGGAGGAGAGGGGCTCAAGCGCGGGGTAGGGGCTGCTGTGCTCCAGGGTGGGCGGGTGGCGAGAAGCTACCGAGCCTACCGAGTTAACCATGCTCAAAAAGTAGCAGAGGCCCTGATCGGGTCATGAAACCAGCAAAGAAAAAAAAGTTAAAATGGCATATTTTTATCTCATTGCGGAAGTGGGGATGGTATGGTGGGACGGTTACAATCAGACGGGAAACGGCTCGCTAGTAAGTGCGAGTGAGACAGAAGACGCTGTGGTCTCGCGTAGCCCGTTTGCCTTTTTTGGGTAGTTGTTTTTTTGGGTGTGGCGACAGAGGGTATGTCAACTATTTTGCCCACCCCTTCGTTTTGTACAGACATTTCACGACCTTCATTTGCAGACGCAGAAAACACTGCCTGTACCTCAATGCAGGTGAGGAAGGGGGCTACGGGGAGGAGGAAGGTCGCTCACGAGGAAAAGTGGCGAGCGACGGGGGAAGCCTGCGACAGGGAGGGCACTGGGGATTGTGGGACATCCCCGCCCTGCACTCTCTCCACCGCGCTGCCCTGGGACACCTCGGGGACGCCCACCCACGCCCGGCGGCGCGGTGCTCGAGGAGGCCAAGCACCTCTGCCGTCCGGGAAACGCGGTTCCGGGAAGGCGATGTTCGGAGCGGCGAGGGCGTGGTGCGGCATGACCTCCTGATCTGAAGGCGCGGAGGTTCGGTATTCAAACGGCCGCGGCGAGGGGAACACCTGCACCCGACCCGCGGGCCCCGGCCCACATGACGGTGAGGTGGAGGTGTGGACTATCGAACGAGGAAGCGACGCGGCCGGCCGCTCACGAGACGGTTGCACGCGTACACGGCAGTCACCCTTATCGCGAGCCCCGGCAGGCAGCTCAAGTGGCTGAAATTGACTGGCCCGCGATGACGGGGGGACTTTTTTGGGGGTGAAACCTACCCCGCGTCGTGAGAAAAGTCGTTGTTGCAGATGTCGGAAGCTGCGCGACCTCTCTGACCCACTAAACTCGTGGGAACCAACAGGGGAGGGAGGGGAGCCGGGAGCACCGGGCCATTCCGATGGATTCGCAATGGCAATATACAGAGGACATATTTTTAAAAACGGGGATCGTACTGAAAGTATGTCCGTTTTTCGGGAATTCGTTCGCTGCATTACGGGAGCTCGACGCCTGTGAGACTCAGAGTAGGCCACCCCGCGGTACACGCATGCACTGCACGTAAGACGTTGCCTATCTATCAGGCGCTACGAGAGCTTACATTGTGTTAACTGGGAAGTATGCAGTTCTAGGTAAATGAACTTCAGCAGTGTCTTCACGGCAGCATCCCGATAAGAAATTCATAGCTAGCGAAACTACGCCGTTTCGACGTCGATTTAATTAACTTTTCGCACTGGGCATGTGTTTGGTGTAATTCCCACTAATGACACTCAAGTTTAGTTGCAGGGAATATCGACACGGGTCACACTCCGACAAGTCTGAGTGCGGATCTGGCGATACTCCGCGCCAGTACCCAAAACCCGCCAAAAGAGATCGACTTGTTGCCTAGTAACTTCACCCCCCTCGACCCCGCACACCCACGTCCTAACGCCGCCACGAATACGTATGTGTTTTGACAGTATAGTAAGCACCAGCTCGACAGTTTTGGAGTCGTAGCCCTTATCGCACAGATTACTCGATCAGAGCAGTTTGACGCCCTCGCGCCGTGATGGCAGCAGAACCAGCAGCGCCATCGAGCTGCCCAACGAGGGAATACCCAAGCGACTGAGGAGTTGTGCCCATCGACCCTCTCCCACTTTCACCCCACTGCGGGGGGAATGTCGTGTGAAATTTAAGGAAATTGTTCGCATGTAGTCTATCGCTCAGACTGGCTCGCTCATAAAGCAAGAGTGTTGGGACCCCGGCAGCCTAACTGGCCGCTTAAAAGAGAAAAATCACAAGGGAGGTAAACCATTTTTTGGTTTATTTCCACTTAGCACCTCAATTCATTTAACGAGATCCTTTCGATCATAACGGCTCACAGTCAGTCTTAGCAATTACTATAATCTTGCAACCATGTGGGGTGTGACAGCCCACTATCACCAGACTGATCAAAATAATTTGTTAATTAGAAGTCAATATCCCATTGACCAATCAAGGGCTGTCACATCCCTTCTCCAAAGCACAGCAAGTAGAAGTAGTAACAATGAATTTTCTACTGCTCTGTAAGTACATAGCAGCTCATCCAGCCGCATACTAATGCTACAACTGTTTGGCTTTGGGTTTAAAAATTGCTTTAGCGACTGGAAGAGCAGAGGAGCAAACAGTTAAAGGATGAGCAATGTGAGAACTGACAAGAGGTGTTGACAAAGAAAAACAATAAACATTTAACTAAATCTAGCCACTTTAGTCACTCCAGGAATTACAGTATGAGCTACAATTTCTCAATGGTTTAGACATGGTCCACAAGCAGTCAAAATAAATGCCAAAAACTGAATACAATGGACTTGTGGACGAAGGAAATGCATGGCTTAACAATTGGCTGAAATCTTGGAATGAGCAGAGCGTCACAAATTTATTATAAATGAAAACGCCAGCCAGTGCTAACATGTGAAGATAGAAATTAATACCAATTTTTTTTTATAAAAAAAAAAGGGGGGAGAAAAAAAAATTGGTCACAGGTATGAACACGTGTCTATTCATGACAATTGAATCTAGCCACTTTCATAAGTGGAGAGTGAAGATACGCTTTACCAAAGTAAAACAAGGTTAACCACAGGTTTCTTTAAAATGTGGACACAAATTATTGCCCGTTTAATTAAGTTAGACATGCATGTAACTTGTACAATGACTGACGTGAGTTTGATTCAATTAATGGTTGTCCATTCCCAATTATTTGTACAAAGAAGATTTATGCAAACAAGTACTGCTTGTCTTACAATATGATACAAATAGATAAATACAACCTAAAAATGCACTGCAGATGACCGCAACTGAACTTGTACAAAAATAAAAAAATAACAAATTATTCCTCACAACATACGTGACAGACAGTTGATTCACTGAGCTATCTAGAACGGCAAACTGCTGCATTGTAGATCTCATGACTTACGCTAGTGAGGATTCATTCTAGGGATGGGAATTCACAATTAAAATAAACATCAGGAAACCAAAATGAAGTCCACATAATCAGTTTCTACAAGTGGTTTAAATAAAATAATTCATTTGTCAAATTTAAATTATTTTAAAATACCTCCCTTTCCCTTCCACAATTGGGCACCATAAAACCTGAAGATAGGAAGTGGATCGGGCTGAAGATGTGTAGCGCGACACACACACATTCTCACGCATTCACTCTCACACTCCACACTCGAACACCTCAACTGAGTAATAAAATGGGAAGTACAGCGGTGTCTGCAGCCACTCCATAGCCTCAGGCTTGTTCCGTTGCAGGAAAGGTAAGTAGCATGTCACTTTTCCAGACTGAAAAGTCAATGTCTCTTTTGATCACACATTACGCTCCTTCATCATCTTCACCTTCATCTCCGTCACCTTCACCTTCCTCTTCTTCCTCCTCTTCTGGAACAAAGGTAAAGCAAGTTAGAAAGGAAACAAATTATGCCGACACTGATAAAAATAAATAAATTATAAATTAATTAAAACATATCAGGAAAAAGACTTACCTTCAGCTTCATCTAGGTCATCCTCCTCCCCTTGTAATTCGTCTTCCTCATCCTCCTCTTCTCCTTCGACATCTTCATCCTCCTCAATTTCCTCATCGTCATCACCGTTTTCTTCCTTCTTGTGTTTCTTGGGGTCTTCTGTCTTATCCTGAAATGCAAAAAAAGAAGACGATTAGCCACTTGAATATACTGCAAACTCAGTGGTGCTGACCCAGGGCTAAAAGGGCAAAGAGAGGGTCTATCAACGGCCACCCACAATTAGATTCGTATAAAAGGCCGGAGAATGGGCCGGCCAGACACCTCGCTATCGACCAGCTATCGATCCGATATTAGAAGCCATGCCGGGTCGGGACGCGGCGCGACACAAACTCGCCGGCAAACGAAGCGACGCGACACGACATGGGTGCAGCGGGGAGCGCTCAGCGCGGGGCGGCCGCGGCTCAGCGCCACCACCACACCGCAGCATGCAGCGGCGGGCCTGCAGCGAGGCTAGGTCCTCGACCTCCCACCACTGCCAAGGCGGCCACGCCGGACAGCTAGCCTCGCGCCCGGGGCCCTACGGATGGGCATGCCGTCGCGGCGTCGCCGCCGCACCGCGTCCCGAAGCATCGTGCACCAGGCCATGCGTCACGGCGTCGGCAGCGGGACGGGGCGCGGAGACACGCCTGTTTGCTTGACCAGGGCGGCAGCGGGAGGCGCGGCGACAGAGGCACTTCCCTCCCGGGGACGGCCAGGACCGCGGGACCCGCCAGGGATCAAAACCAAAGGGATCAGACTCCGCCTCGCCCCGACGAGTAGCAGTCATGATGAAAGCCGAGAAATGAAAGGGGGGAGCGAGGGGAGGGGAGCTCGGTACCGAGGGGGACGGCGCGAGGCGTGCACGCCGAGAGGCAAGTGCCTTCCTCCCAAGCGGCGGCACGGCGCGTCAGTCTAGCGAGACGAGCACTGTCCGAGGGCTATGCTTGCGTGAGAAGCAGGTAGGTCCGCTGGTACTCCCCCCTCCCCCTCCTCCAAACTACCCGCCTACGCACGCCGGGGCGGCGGGGCCGCGCGGGGCGGACTCACCTGGGGTCGCGACTTACGCAAGAGGCCGCGCCCCTGTCACCGACGAGTGATATCGAGCCATATGTTGGCGAGAGGAGAGAATTGATTCAAGACCTACTTGAGCAGAATTCGGGCATAATTCTCAACTGAAGTTTCCCCGAACTTCCCTC
>NW_026267315.1:491532-493376 GCF_000697945.3 Frankliniella occidentalis | reverse complement strand
GCGGTCGGGTGGGGGGGCGGTGTCGGGCCGCGGGCCGACCCAGGCCTGGGAGCAGGACCAGGACAACTACCCCATCACGCCGCCGGAGGGGCAGTTCCCCATGCAGAACGGCGGGCACATCAAGTTCGAGGTGCCCAAGGTGCCAGTCATCTTCGTGCTCGGTGAGTCCAGGGGTGGAGTGGTCTGCACTCGTAAAACGTAAAACACATACCAGTCGCTGCGGATGGGCGAGTTTGAACGAGACGGAAAGCTGAAACACACTTACGGCTCCATTCGATACTCGTAATACGAGAGTTTGTCCCGAGAAGCGCGAAGCACTCAAAGTGATGTGTGTTGCGCCACCAATCGCGCCACTCTGAGAAGAGTGTTTTCGACCGGGCAAGTGTGGCCTAAAATTTGATCCCGCACTATGGACGACGGTCTAAAACTTTAGGCCATGGCCACAACCGCTCGATCGTAAACACCATCCGGTTTCAACCGGGTATGCGTTATTTCCTGAATATCTTTCTCTGTATGCAGGAGATAGTGTATGGTCATGTAAGCCAGGAGAGACCGAATACCTTAGAATGGTTCATACGTAAAGAGTGTCCCATTCAAGGCAGGACTTTCCCGCCACTAGTTTGAATCGATAGCCTTGCTGCCGTAGCTAGGCTGACAGTGCAGCTGGCTCATCTCCCCTGCTCTGGAGAACCCTACCCTAAAGGCTGAAGTGTACCTGTTAGGGAAATGCTTAGGTGTGGAGCGGACGGGTTGCATACTATTGAGCGACGGTAGGCAAGCCCACCCGCACGCGTGAATCCGGTACAGTATAAGCATTTTAAAAAAGACGGCGCGGATCACCCACCCTGTATATCTCATTACATACACGAAGATTTACTACACGACCACTTCAGGGAATTCTCTAGTCGTGAGGTGGTTTTACAAGTTGTACACACTACTAGGATCTCCAGAGGGTGCACCACTTTTCCTTTCGCGCCAGATGATTGACCTTGCTGAACCTGAACACCCTCAACGCACGCCAATGCCAAGTGAACGAATGGTATAGGGGGACCCACCCGGCCCCGCGCCGCCTGTGCCTGTGTTGTCCGAGCGCGGGGGCGGGCGTACACCCCAAGGGTAAACATTTGGGACCGAATGAGCTGCGAATTAGGCGACCCGGGGGAGGGAGAGGGGGTAATTGACCCGATGGTGAAGGGGAGGGGGGGAGCTGCATGACACACGCGGTATGTGATGTACGGGGAAATACGTGCCTCATAGTGAGTGGGGTTTGGGGTCGATGCTGCGGCGCGGCTTGTTGTTGTGGTGGGTGCGTATTGAGTGCCAACGACCCTCTAGAGTACTGACAGGGTAAGGGAAAAGGGGGGGGGGGAGGGCTAAAGCAAGGGTTCGGGTTCGGTGGGGTTGGCAGATGGCAGTGAATTTAAAATAATCAGAATAATTTTAGAATTTATTTTTCAACTTTTCGATATCACTGGCGATGAATGAAAAGGGATATGAAAAGCCCGTGGACTTACGCCCTTTCCACTGCCCTACCCCACCGGCTGATTGATGTTGGGCCAGGCCCGCTTTGCGGCGCGACAGAGAGACGCTCACACACCCTTTCTCCTTCACTTCGCGCGCGGGCGGGCGGGCGAGAATCGATTTCCGCGTCTCACGACCCCATTGTCGATGTGTCACGTGGTGTATCACGTTGTTGTCGCGTGGTTTCGGGGCGTGACACGCGCGTCACGCAACAGCGGGCGGTAACGCCGCTTCTTCTTCTTCTTCTTCTTCTTCTTCTTCTTCTTCTTCTTCTTCTTCTTCTTCTTCTTCTTCTTCTTCTTCTTCTTCTTCTTCTTCTTCTT
>NW_026267315.1:489085-490202 GCF_000697945.3 Frankliniella occidentalis | reverse complement strand
GGGGGGGGGCATGTGTGAGTGTGAGCGACATTGACCTACTTGAGGCCCGCATGGTGCGTGAGCCACGAGTCCCCTAGTCCCCTAGCCTAGTGTAAGCCCACCCCCGCCTCGCCCCGCCCCCCTGCTAGGTCAACTGACCGGCTCGTCCCCTATTTATACATACCACGAGACCCGTTGCGACATTCGCTTGACGTCGACGTTGCGGGTCGTTGCGGGGTCGGATCAGACGTTCCAAATACGTCCAGTTTGGTGAGACGCAACCTCTCCGCTAATCTCCGGGATCGGTTAAGCCTCACCCCCTGTACCCGCCAAGCCCCGCCAAGCACACTTCAATGGTGGAAAGTGAAAAGGGCGGGTGTCCACGGACTTTCCATTAGACTTACGCCCATTTCATTTTTCACCGGCGACTTCTCGCTCCTGACAATTAGAGGGCGGTACGATCAAGTGGCCTGCATCACTTATTCACACTGCGGCCTGTTATTGCGTCTCATGTCCGATCGTAACGTTCGTCTCTTCGTTCCTGCGGTCTCGGTTTTACTGTGGTGCAGCTGCGCTCACTGGCATTCCCTCGGAGGGCCTACATTTTTACTTTTACTTATTTTTAGGCATTCTCGACTCACTCTCCCTTAATTTAGCCTCTCTAGTAACACGAAAACTGTCCCGCATAGTGTATTTTTTTTCAATCGGCCAATTATTGTGACGATAACGAAAATCCAAAAGTGATGGCTTTTGCACCGTGAGACGATTGTCGCAGGTCTAACAAACTTAAACTATCTACCAATTTTTATCTACCACGTATTTTTATCGATTCCTAGTCGATTCCACAATAGTGGTTTTGCGCTTCCATTACGATAGCTGGCCGACAAAGATTTTCGTTCCGAATAATAAAGATAGAGTTGCTGTCGTTCGACAGTCGTACGAGAATTCTGTGCTACTAGGGCTGGCGTGGTCAGTCGAACTCCGAACCAGTCAAACCCGTTTGCACGGGTCGACCTTTGGCCTTCTGGTAAGAAGAGGCGAGAAGAAGTGGGGGGACGGGCGCATGGCGCACTCATCTGCAAACGCAAAACATATTATTGCAATTAAAGACGTCGGGTGGTTTAATTATTTTTTAAAC
>NW_026267315.1:484308-488418 GCF_000697945.3 Frankliniella occidentalis | reverse complement strand
AGGAAGCAATACAAAGGGGCCTAAGTGGTTATTCAACCGCCATTTTGGAAAATGGCCGCCATTTTGAATCCTAAGGGACAAATCGATTGCCTCCACTTGAAAAATCGATCCTTAGGTACCAATGTACAAGTGTGCAAAGTTTCATGCTTCTACGCAAAAGTGCAGTGCGAAATCAGAAATTGTACTATCCTGCTTCCACTAGAATGAACCTCTGGCCCTGGCATGACTCCGGGCATGACCCTGGGCATGACTGTGGGCATGACCTCGAGCAGGACCCCATGACCCCAGGTATGATGCTGGCATGACCCCAGGTATGATACTGGCATGACCCTGAGCATAACTCCGGGCATGACCCTAGGTATGGCCCCGGGCTTGACTCCGGGCATAAGCCCGGTCATTACACCGGATATTGCCCCATGAGCCCAGGCACGGCCCCGGTTGCCGCCGCCGCCGGGGTGCAGGTGCAGGTCAGGTCCACGGGGAGCCCCCGCCAGGTCCCGCGTAGGCCTCCCGGCGGGCACGCGTGCGTGCCGGGCTTGCCTACCCTCGACTTCACAGGCGCTCCGTGGGCTCTCTCTCTCTCTCTCTGTGTGTCTCTCGGACCCCACGACTCGCTTCTTCTTCCAGGTGAACGGGGAGCGCGATCCCAACGAGGTGTACGCCGACTTCCGCGCGGCCGTCCTGCACATCCTGGGCACGGACATGACCTCCGCGCTGCAGCCGCCGCAGCACGGCGAGTGGCCCGCGCCCTCCATGGACCCCGCGGCGCTGCCCGCCACCCTGCCGCCCACCATGCCCGTGGTGGGCTCCAACATGCCGCCGCCGGGCATGGCCGGCAGCTACCCGCCCATCATTTGGGTCATTGGTGAGTCAACTCCTCATCTGCTGCTAAAATGTCGCCGTCAATTTTGAATACCAGATGTGCCAACCCACGTTGCCAGGGAGTGCTAAACACGCATTACCCTAGAGCTCTCCTCACCCCCCCCCCCACACACACACACTACTCGTCGTCCTGCCGCTGCCGGCCCACCCGCCGCCTATAAGGAGGCCAAGGCCCACCACCGCTCCCCTAGGCGAGGCGAGGCTGGAGGGGCAAGCGGAGAATGACGTGATCAGAGACCCCGCCTCCCCTCCCTCTCCTCGCACCATCTTCCCATCCCGGTCTCATAGAACCTACACGATGCGGCCGTGCTAAAAAAACCACCCTCCTCATGCACTTCAGTATCCACTTCAAAAGCAGACCCGACATGATCCACCTGCCCCCTTGGCCGCATCATATGGCACCCACGAGTACCTAACGGACGTCCCGCGCGTGCGTCGCTTGTAGTGGCCGCGGTACACGTCTGATTCCATAAAAAAAGGGCATTTTGTGAAAGAAGCGCCAAAATTTGCACAGACGTTCTTAAAGGTATAAGGAACAATTCTATCCGAAGTCTTTTTGAAATTTTCGAATCGTTCACCCACAACCGTTCAATTCGTACACCTTAAACAAAATTGCGTTAAAAAGCTGTACCTTGGTCTATAATTTAGCTATCAAGTGAAGCAGAGCAACTTTTCCTCATAATTTGATGGTGCTGAACACGAATCAAGACTTGGTTGTGTGTTTTGAACACATTTGAACAGTGATTTTGAACATTTTCGTACATTTTAAACGTAAAAACGTGTTACAACTAGTAACTCCGTGTAAATGGTCAGTTCACAGTGTTTTTGTTATCCTTTCACGTTAACCACACCTAAACCGACCTATATTTACGCGCGGAGCACGTGGACCACCCTGTTCCGAACAGTGTTTGGAACACTGAGTGGAACAAAATCTAGGTTTTCCGAATGCAGGTATCACACACGTCGATTCAGAGTGAAATGAACTAGCTGATATCGAATCAGGTCTCCAAAATTGGGGATTTGCACCGTGGAACGCCTCTCAGCCCGTTCCGATCATTTTTCGGAACAGAAGTTGAACACCGAACATTTTTCGGAGGCGGTTATCACACACATCGATTCAGTGTGTTATGGAGTAGATGGTATCGAATCTTGACTCCAAAACTGTGATTTTTTACTCTGGAACACTTACCACTCTGTTCCGAACACCGTTTGGAACACGTGAGTTAAACAGACCGTTGTGTTCGTATTGGTGCAGGCGGGGAAAAGCACAGACTCTTTTTAGCCCTGTGTCCAAGAGGTCCACAACTTTGGATTTGCACGGTTCAAGCAAATATTCGTATTCAAATATTCAGTTGGTATTCACGTGTATTCCCTTAATATTCACAAATTTACGCTTAACATTCACGAATTTTCGCTTAACATTCACAATATTCTCTGAACATTCAGGAATATTGAAGTTGATTGGGACAAATGTGTCATATATCAAATATCAAATGACGAAAAGCTTGACCAGCCAGACGAAATACGGTCTTTACAGGTGAACACTCTAAATCCTTATGTATTTTGTTGTCCAATAAAGATGCAGAAGTTTACGCAGCCATAAGTATGCACAATGTTTATCCATATTTATGCACAAATTGTTATGCACAGAATTGTGCATAAACTTATGGCTGCGTAAAATTCTCCATGTTTATGCACAACAAAATGAAAATGCATAAGGGCTTAGTGTGTATCCCTAAAGCTCAAAGCAAGCTCAAAGCCCTTGTTGAGTGGGGTAGGCATACGGCGCCAGGTGCTTCCCCGCGGTAAGCGGTAAGCAATTGCTACCAACTGGCAGGCATTCCTCCCTCATTTAAAAAAAGGAGGAACTATCCGGCTTCTTAGCCTCAGTTCTTGTCCAGTACAACTCGAGTAAACCAAAGCTGAAAAAGCCTAACCCGGTCGATCCCACTAAATGGGGGTGGAAAATCAATGGTAGAAAGTTGGAGCCACTATGGTCAACACAACACACCTTAACGTGTGGGGAAAATGACAGCTCAAAAAAAATACCACTTGCAAAAAAAACAAAAAAAAAACATGCACTCCTTGTAGATGTCCTTGCGAAATAGCAGGCACACTATGAAAAGTACTCTGGAAACCCAAGTGTGTAGAACATGTATGCGTCATTTGCTGAATACCTACATGTATGCAGCAAATAGTGTGTACATGATCATGTATGCAGCAAATAGTGTGTACATGATCATGTATGCCGCCAATAGTGTGTACGTGGCCAGCTACAGGTGCTTAAAATTTTGCAGCTTTATTGAACAACGAAATGGGTTTAGTGTGTACACCCATAAAGGCCGTATTTCGTCTTGAAATTATAGGTTTTAAAGCTGGCTGGTCAAGCTTTTCGGCATTTGATATTAGGCATATGACACATTTGTCAAGGTCAACTTCAAATGCTTCCCCCGAAAGGAACACGGGGCAAAGGAAAGTCTGTGCCTTTCCCCGCCCTCTCCTCGCCACGCCCGTTGTCGTCAATCTGCACCAATACGAACACAACGGTCTGTTTAACTCACGTCGACGCGTCCTAACAACAATGTTCTATCTGTGCGGAATACACAATGTTCTATCTGCAGAGTGCTGAATACACATGGTTCTCTCTGCAAAACGAGGTTGGGCGCAGATCTTCACCTTTGTGTGGTTTGCAAGTAACTGGAAGACATTAAGTCCAATCTGCGCACACGGAAAGAATCGTAAAAGTCCAATGATTAATTATTGACTGCAAAAAGTGAAGTAGAACGAGCGGTTACGGAGTAATAAGCATTTCTTTGGAGGTGTCCCGAAACTCGCGTTTTGCAGATAGAACATTGTGTATTCAGCACTCCGTTCCAAACGGTGTTCGGAACAGAGTGGTAAGTGTTCCAGAGTAAAGAATCACAGTTTTGGAGTCAAGATTCGATACCATCTACTCCATAACACACTGAATCGATGTGTGTGATAACCGCCTCCGAAAAATGTTCGGTGTTCAACTTCTGTTCCGAAAAATGATCGGAACGGGCTGAGAGGCGTTCCACGGTGCAAATCCCCAATTTTGGAGACCTGATTCGATATCAGCTAGTTCATTTCACTCTGAATCGACGTGTGTGACACCTGCATTCGGAAAACCTAGATTTTGTTCCACTCAGTGTTCCAAACACTGTTCGGAACAGGGTGGTCCACGTGCTCCGCGCGTAAATATAGGTC
>NW_026267315.1:481889-482782 GCF_000697945.3 Frankliniella occidentalis | reverse complement strand
TGATTGTGCATATTTTCGAGGCAGAAAGCTGCGGTTTGGTAGGAAAGTGTCATCAACATTTATCTTGATGCTCATGAGTGTGCAACCGTTAGGCCACCCTTACGGGCCACACAACCCGTTCAGTGAGAAGACGTGAAAATTTCGACCTGACGAGGTCTGATCGACATGTCACTTGCAGAGAAGCTGCCTTGGGGTGTTCCTAAACAGATCCGCACATTAGCCACCCTTTATCCCCTCATGAGGAGGTGCGGTTGCCTCTGAGGGTAGCCACTCCTTCCGAAGGGGTTGAAGATATTGACTTCGTGTTTTACCGAATGGATGTGTTCCGTAGGACTAGGGAGACCTTCACTGAACTTATCACGCCCTAATTTGCTGAATTCCATCCCGAAGCAATCAAAACGACTGATTTTCATAAAAGGGTTGAACTTTTTAAGGGGTAGTTTAGCCAAGGGTGGTCCGAACTTTGACAAACAAAGTGAACCGTGTACAGGCGACGTCCCACAAACATTTGCTACACGAATGGTCCCCTCAAAACCCATCCCTTTGAGGGGATGGGGGTTAATGGGGGATAAGGTGGGACTGTCGGATCGAAATTTCGCGCTCACCAGCCGGCAGAGGACAAAAACTAGAGCTGATCCATTATTAGAAACCGTTTTCTGAACACTTTCACGTTTGTCACGTTTTCGGATCTCTTTAGAGCGAAATTTTTTACGCCTCTTTACTCAACGTGTTGGGTGGCCCGTAAGGGTGGCCTAACGGTTGCACACCCCGTACCCCGTGAGCCTAAAGATGAATGTTGATGACACTTTGCTGCCAAACCACAGCTTTCTAGTTTGAAAATTCTAGAAAATATCGGAAAATATGCACAATAGAAGAAGTGCGCCGCTAATTTT
>NW_026267315.1:480776-481839 GCF_000697945.3 Frankliniella occidentalis | reverse complement strand
AACGGATTTTCGATCCGACGCCCCGTTCTCGAGATAGCGGAGGGGTACTTTTTCGCGTGAGGGAAAGACCCCCCGAGAGCAAAATTTCGGATCGGGAGAAGGGTGGCTTCGAAAGCACCGACCGAGAGGAAGATTTTTGGCCGAGAAAATTTTTTCGATTTTCGGCATATTTCTGGGGTAGCGGGGGGTGGGTAGTTTAAAAACGTGAAAAAAGTACCCCAAAATCCATCGCAGGTCGGATTCGGGACTTTTTGGGTCCTCAATTGTCGACGAGACGAATCGAACGCACTTTGAAATTCGGAAATCGGTCGGGCGGTTCTCTCAATGTTCAAGAATCGCTTATAATCAGTCAGTCACGCATGTGGCTTTAGGGATTATGAGATACGGGCCTCAGGCCCGTCAACGGCCCGTCGCTTCCACTAATCATGCAGGGTTGTACATTTTTTCGCTTATTTTCGGTAAAAGTACCCTCTAGCGCCGCAACGATTTGGGCTTGAGCAAAACGGACAAAATTTTCGCCCAAAGGGCTCTACTTTGACGAGTTACCCCTCAGGAAACCATAAAAAAATATTTTTAAAAAACGTCAGTTTTGGGACCCGTTGTTTTTGATTGTTTTAAAATCCAATGTTTGAGCTAGAATGCTCACCTTCGTACTCGATCTGTCTTTTAATGACACAAGACGACCCTGAAAATCCCAAGTTGCTCTCTCAATTCGTTCTCGAGTTATCGTGCGGACAGACACACACACAGACGGACAAACAGAAAAAGTTTTTTCCGACCAGACGGAGTATTAGCTTCGCTAATCGCTCAGCCAATAATGGTTTTCATCTTATAGTGTAAACTTCGTCTAATGCTTGTTATGTAATCACGTTTTCTTTCTAGGTTAGTGTACAATGTTTGAGAAGGGAGGCAAATTTGACTCCTTTGCCGAGCTAGAGCCACTGCTCGAAAAATTTGCTGTGCAGCAATGTGTGCCGTATGGCATATGTTGCTCTCTCAAAGTAGAAACATTTTTTGAGAACAGTGGTCATCAACTTCCTCCTGCACTTAAATACCAGAGCTT
>NW_026267315.1:470489-475001 GCF_000697945.3 Frankliniella occidentalis | reverse complement strand
CTTTCCCGGGATCGGCGGCCCGCGCGGGCGGGGTCCGCTTACTCGGCTCGACTCGCTGCGGCTAATCCCGGGAAAGGGCCGGGCTGGAGGCGCTGGCGCAGGTAGCGAGGTCCGGAGGCACCTGCTGCCGACTCTGTCGCCGTCACGTTCGACGCCCCTGGCGGCCCCCAAGTAAGTTGTGTTCAATTTGAACAAGGGAGTCAGTTGGCCTGCACCTTGACGAGTCCGTCGGTACTAAATTTGTGGCGATCGCGCCCATAGGCCCGCCACAGAACCGTGGACAGTGCGGCGGGGCGGGGGTCACGGGCGGCACAGCACCCTCTCCATTAGTACTGCTCTGAAGCTCTCATGAAGCGTCTCTGTACTGTTTTGAAATATTTTTTACCCGAATTATTCGATTTAACTGCAAAAAAGTGAAATTTCTCAACTTTGAGGAGAGGTAGGAACCTGAATTCTTTGTCTCAGCGAAAAAACAAGGTCGGTTCCGGAAACTACATCGAAAATAGCTTCAAGTGAGGGGGGCTCGTTTTTAAAATTCGAAAGTCGACCGAGTGCTACACCCCAATGGTCCGCACTCCAACAGCACTACATCAAATACTTAAAGATAAAAGTAGAGCCGTGAAATAATGTTTCGCCCTTATTAAACGTGCGTTATTCTACCCCTTCCTCTTTCTTACAGTGAGACTCATCGGCAAGGGTCCAGAGTTTCCTTTCGGGAGACCCTCCGTGATATTGTCCTGCCCTCTGATAACGAGATTATAGCTGCAATCAAGGAGGCCTTTAATTCGGCTGTTGAGGTGGCACACTATCTGGGCATCGAGCTCCATGACGACCTGATGGGCCTGGAGGCGCCGGACTGCCTGTTCTCAGAACGCATAGAGATCTCTGATGAGACGGAGAGCGATTCTGATGATGACGAGCCAAAGATAAATTGAAAATCACAATTAACGATGGATCTTATTAGCATTATTACTTGCTTCATGGTAAATTGAAACAATTGACTGTTTGTTTGCAGGCTGTCTCATACCCCGACGACCTAGACCCTCACGATGTGGCGGTCCTCCGGACGGAGGAGAGGGAAGCCCCACGTCGAGGTGATGGCCCAGGCCCAGGCGCTGACCCCAACCGTACACCCGCGGCTGTTCGGGCACTCGATCCCAAGTAACCATTTGCACTGTATCGCACTCCAGGTAGGGCTGAGGTGCTAGTTCGTAAGAGCACTCTGTGCTGGAGGCTGGGCTCGGGTATAAAGGAAATAAGTGCTGATCGTGTTCAGCGCTACATGGCTGGGCACGAAAATCCCAACAGTCTCTGCCCATCT
Organism: Frankliniella occidentalis; assembly: GCF_000697945.3. Classification (NCBI taxonomy): domain Eukaryota; kingdom Metazoa; phylum Arthropoda; class Insecta; order Thysanoptera; family Thripidae; genus Frankliniella; species Frankliniella occidentalis. The sequence goes on along the minus strand of NW_026267315.1, from coordinate 473,680 downwards.
GCTCCAGCACCAGACAGTGTCCAAAATTGTCAGCAAATTAAAATGGGGGAGTGGTGCGTGTTTGGTGGGTCGACCGGTGATCGTCTGATAGGCAGGGTATTTGGTTTCAGATACATTGGAGACGATTATGAAACTCAGCGCCAATACCATGCAGACTCAGCCTCTGTGAAGACTGCTAACGTGGGGTGTATGTCATGTGTACATGCTTCTGTGTAGACGCTATTAGTGGCACACTTGCTTACAAAAACTATTCAGTACAGCCTCTCAAGAAATATCAGTGCACCCTACCACCACCCACAATAAAAAGTAACAAACAATGCTACAACACATTTATTTTAAATGCCTGAAAAGGTTTGGGTTTGATATAGTGTGTTCCGGTGTGTTCCAGAACTCCAAGATTAGTAAAATAATTTGAATAGTTCCGTTGTCATGTGCTCTTATCTTTTGTAATATATTGCATATTGTAAATTTTAAATTGATTAATGGTAGATTATATATACCGTGTAAAACATGATTGCTTAATATTACATTACTTTTAAGAAAGTCTAGTAAACGATACGTTTATAGTTGCTACCTAACTCTATACTAGGCAAAAGAAAAAGTATTAAAAATATTGTGTTTGACTTTAAATCATATTTTCCATTACTAATGGTCTGTGCATTTTCTTCTCTTGTCATAATGTAACTCCCCGTGTAATTTCTTTTCTTGTCATAATATAACTCTCTGAATTATGCAAACGGTTTATATTGTAGTATTGGGGTTACGGGAGAGCCAAGATCATGTGAGCAGAAGAACTCATGAGTGGTAAATAGTGACGAGTCAAAGGCTCGCGCCTCTATTTATTCAGTGTTTGGCAAGGTTAATGTTACCATAATACTACACTACTCCCTTCTTTTAGAACCCTTCCCTAAAAAATGCTCAGAAAATTTGAACAGTCACAAGAGCTTCGCCTTCAACTTCATACAATACACTTGGACGTTAAGTTACAAATTGATTGAACTGACTCTACTTTTAAACATTGTTGATAAATAAATGAACAAATTCCAAATAATTTCAACTTAATTAAACCTGTGAACTTCCACTTTGCCAAACCTACAACTTATTCAAACCTTGGCTCGGTGTGCAAACAAAAGGAAATTGACTTCCCCCCTAGCATGTAGCAATGCATTAGTATGATTCCTTGCCGGACCACTATCAACTTGCTATCAATAGTAGTTTAAAATCCATTCAGGAGATCAACCACGGAGTTCCATGCCTTTAAAATTCAGATTAATCTTGATGTGAACTTGCTGTAGGAGAAAAGGTGTACCAGTGTACCTGGAACACACAAATAATCCGGGAACAGTATTTGTTGAACACCTAAAACTTTGCCTTGGACTGTAATTAATTGGCCCTCCTAGGTGTCTCCTGCACGACTGACTCGACCTATCTACGTGACACCTTTGATTTTTGAAAACTACCAGGTTTCTTATTAACCTCTTGAAGGTTAAGAATACTTAACTTTCAAAATAAAGACGCTCCGTGCTCCGTGCATCTAATCCAGCGTTGATCTTCCTTTGACTGCGTTGATTCGTAATTTCCTTTGATTGCAGCGTTGACTCGAGTCTTGACGTGTTAAATTATTCTGGTTCTTAAGCCAATTCCTTGGTTTACAACTTTATTTCTCGGCTAGTGCTGTTCTTCTAACCGTCTTCTCTCTCCGCCTGCTCCGAGTGTTCTGGCAGCGTTCCTCTTTTATTCTCATACTCGGCCTGCGCGCGCCGCTCATGCGCAGTGGGTTACCCCCACTCCTTCCTTTTCTCCTCCTTCCGTGGTGGACGCTTCGCTTCGACCCCGAGTGAGACGCTTGTACGCTCCCGTAGACCTGCCCCTATTTTGTCGGCTTTTTGAGTTTTCGTGCATCATGGCTACCCGTATGAGGTATTTTAGCGGTTAGAAGAAATGAAGAATCCCCAAGATGGCGGCCGCTAGAACATACCAAACCGGCAATTGTTTTAAAAGTAAAGTTTCGATTTAGCCCTTAAATATGGGTCTACTCTGAGTCTATCCTGAGTCAGTTCAAAAAATTTAAACCCCTTGGAACCTCACAGCAAGCGAATTTAAGAAACGTCGTCTGCTGGTTTGTTATGTTCCGTGGCGGCCATCTTGGGGATTCTTCATTTCTTCTAACCGCTAAAATACCTCATTGTGATTTAACATTTCGTGGGGTTGATCCTTGTTCATCTGGAGAAACATAAAGTGAGCATTTTTCCTGGATTCTTTCTTTTTCTGGATGGCGTCCCTTCGGGCTGCCCGCCCCGGGTCCCTCTATCTGGCTCTCTGAGCCGTAGGTTTTTGGCTCTGAGCTATGTTTTTGTGATTTTCCTTCAGATCTGCATGCAGTGCATCCAGTCAACTCAAGCCAGTTGCTACTGGGATGTATTGGACCCCTCCTTTATTCAATTCGAGGCTTTGGTGGACCCTTACCTGCTTAACAACGAACGTTTTTAACGATGCGGATGCTGCTTGGATGTGTGCTTCGTAAGTGTCATTTTAGGCATCCGTACTTGTGTGGTATTTTTCATCTCTTTTCTGCGTGTGGTTTTATTAAGTTGTATTTCCGATTCATCCTCAGCTCGTTCTGGGCGGCCCCGCTCCAGCCCCTCTGCCCCAGGGCCCGTTCATCATCTCTCACTTAGATACCTCCTCCTGGGGTGCTCTACCCCGGCTTTATGGCTCCGGCGGTTCCCAATCCTCAGGCCGTTTTCGATGAATTCGATATTGACCAGATTATTGAGGACATTGAAAATGGGGCCTTCCCTGATTTGCCTGCTGAGGTTCCCGTCATCGACCTAGTGAGCGACGACGAACAAGGTATGTTTGAACTTGTCTGTAACGGTTTTTTCCTGGTGTTCACGTGTTCTCAGTCATGGCCGTGGTCGGTTTTCTTCATTATCATTGTGCGCTCGAGGATGGCGAGGATGTTGTATTGTGTGGGCCTTGTGCTCCCTACGCCACGCCTGATTTTGTGCCTACTGGAGTTTTGTGCTATACCAGGTAGATGTACGCCAGACCACGTCTCGCGTAACAGGCTTCGCGATATCTCACGAAACACTGTTACGCTGCGACGCGCTTGGCATATATCTACCTAGTAGAGATGGTCACTTTATGCGATCACATATTTCGCATAATGTTTTAGAATCGTTCAAAAT
>NW_026267315.1:468809-470439 GCF_000697945.3 Frankliniella occidentalis | reverse complement strand
ACATATGCCTGCAAGCACTATGGCAGTCGAAGGGAGAAAGGCTTGGGTATTCGGCCTAACCAAAGGTACTTCATGTTTATTGAGTCAAAGTTGAACACTTTCTACGGTCTGTTACTGACATTTCTGTTTTTTGTAGCTCCTTCAAAATGAAGTTCCCATCAAGAATTAGAGTGTGTGCTGATTCGGATTGTAACAGACTTGAAATCACGTGTATAAACGCTTAGCACAATCACATTTGTGTATGATGAAAATTGAGTTCATACTGCAAATAACATTATGACATTTATATACAGTATTGCATACTGCAAATAACATTTTGGTGTTTATTTACAGTATCCGTACTGTATATAACTACTTCCCCGACTCAGCCGTGCAACTCTGCAACTATACGGGCAACGCAAGCCGAGCGCCGAGCCTGTACTGGCCTGGTCGGTGCCTGCGAGCCAGCTCGGCTAGCTCGCTCGCGTCGGTCTCGCTACCCCCACCCTTCGCTCTACTCTGCGAGCCAGCGCTTGACGCGCGAGCTAGGCCGACTCGCGCGAGCCAGCCTGGCTCGCAGAACTTCGACGGCTGCGAGCCAGGCGCGAGCAAGGGGAAAATCGCCTGCGAGCCAGCGCGAGCCAAAATCTGGCTCGCGAGCACAACTCTGCCCCAAAGCCGAATAAAATAACGATTTGGAGAGTTTTTTGAGTAATTTTAAACAAATGTCGACGTAACAAGCAGGCCCGCCCTTCCGCCAAACGAAGTTGCCAGCTCCGCTTCGCTCCGCCAGCAACTCCGGCAGGGGTCGGGCCTGCTTGGCCTGCCGGCGGCGGTGGTCGGGCATGCGGTCCGACCATTTCTGTCACGCCATTTGCTGAAGAACATGATCGACTGATTGATGTAGCGGGCCTTCGGCCCGCTTAAAACCCGTCATCTTTGAGTTCGCACCAAAGACTCCAGAAAGGGATGTAACGGTGAAGCACCGCGACTAAACCCACCCTTATGCTTAGAAAACGTTTTTTGGGGGTGGGGGGGGGAGAGTTTCCTTTCTATTTTGCGGTTTTTAGGCCTTTTTCTACATCTTATTGTTCACTATGGCAATTTTTAGCTTATTTTCGTCTAAAAAGACCCTCTAGCGCGTAAACGGTTAGAGATAGAGCAAAACGGTCGAAATTTTCTCCCCAAGAATTCTACTTCCACAAGTTACCTCTGAAGAGATCATAAAATAAGAAATTTTTTTCAACTTTTTTGGCCTTTCCTGTTTTCTTCGATACCCCCTTTCAGCCCCTTGAGGGTGGCTGGCAGGATTTGCCGTAGGCGTTTTGTTTTGTGGGAGTGAACCTTGAGATCCCCTGAAAATTTGAAGTCTCTAGCACATCTCCTTCTTGTGGAACAGACAGACAGACAGACAGACACGAGGTCGTTTGCATAAGCCCGCTGGATAGCTTTTTCAAAGCAGAAGGGCGGGCTAAAAACGGCCTTAAACGGTTCTCCCATAGCCGGTCACAGGTGGCTAACATTTTTTAAATGTGTAAGAAACATATGCTTCTCATCTTCAGAGCAGTACTAATGGAGAGGGTGCTGTGCCGCCCGGGACCCCCGCCCCGCCGCACTGTCCACGGTTCTGTGGCGGGCCTATGGGCGCGAT
>NW_026267315.1:467713-468569 GCF_000697945.3 Frankliniella occidentalis | reverse complement strand
AGGGCCGATTCCATGTTCCCCTTCTGTTCTATCATACGCTCGCTAAAGCAGACTCCCAGACTGACTTGTAGTCTGCTTTAGAGCGGGTCTGACGCTGGACTCGTGCACACCTTGCGCTTGTCTCGCGGCCCACTCGCTTCGAGCTTCAGCAAAATACCATCATAAGACGGCACTCAGCTCCACGTTTCCATACGGGAGGGGCACGGGCAGAGGCACGGGCACTGGCAGAGGCACGCGAGAGCCCCACTGCCTAAACACATTGGACTACTGCTTGCGCGTTTCTGCTGCTTTAAATGGCGAACTTTGAACTTTACGCTCTGACAGCGCTTCGGCGTTTCTGCTTTTGACGCTGACAACTGACAACTTCACGCCTCAACTAACAAACGGACTTTTGCACTTTACTTGAGTACAAGCTGCTGATTACTACATATCATCTGCTAAAAAGGAGAATATTGATTTGCCTTTTACTATCTAGGTTTTCTTACCAATGACGCAGCAAAGCTGCCATGAGTTTGGTTATTGTTGTGGGGCACCTTATTTCTTATCGACATTGTACTGAACAAAGAAGGTCCTTGCTCAGCAGATCACTTAAAGATGTAGTTGGAGAACCAAAAGGTGAACACTGGCTTCTAAAAGGCATCTAATAGGGAAAAATAAGACAAAATAAGAGAAAGAGTTACAATCAGAGGTGTTGTAAAGTTCACCAGATCTCAAATACACAACAGTGGGCATGGGTTTAGACTTGCAGATTGCGAGCCTGATACATAAGTCTTTCAAATGCTTCATGGACATTACAGTAGTCAAGGCTAACTTATCCATAAAAAAGGATGATAGATTATTCTTAATTATATGAAGT
>NW_026267315.1:466785-467663 GCF_000697945.3 Frankliniella occidentalis | reverse complement strand
TTTTTTTTGCATTATACGCGCATAATTCGCATTTTCCACGAACAAAATAGCGAAATTACTGCCAATTTATCAAGATTTTAGACTTTTTGTCGTGTTTTAACTGTATGTTTTAATAAAAACGTGGGTCTTTTGACGGAAATAACTGATTTTTCTTCCTTTGCGCTGTCCAAAGGAGGGTTTTCCAGCAAGCGAAAAGGCATCTTACCTGTACACGAAATTTTGGTTCGTACACCTGTTAGCTCCACTGGGTCAAAGCAACCACCCTATTAAAGACATTTTTGTTAAAGAACTGGATAAACGTAGTTTTAGCCAAAGAAATGTTGAATTTTGAACTTTTTCGCACAGTGCGGGAATTGGGGCGCGATTTTTAAACATTTTTCACACATTTTTCGCATAAAAGTGCTTAGTTTAGCGAATTATGGGCGCATAATTGCCATATTTCCAAAGCATAATTATCGCATAATGAAGCCAAATTTCAGCGCATAATTTTAAGTTTTTTTTCGCATAAAGTGCCCATCTCTACTACCTAGGCTTGCGGCGCTGACACCCGAGTCGGACAAAAGGCAGAGTCGTAGATAGGCTTTTGGCTCTCAAAAAAAATACCCCTAGACCAACGGACCCGTGCTGCACGATCACGACGTGGCTGCCAGTCGACGCCTCACGCGAATCAAACCGAGGCACGCTGGCCGGGGATACAAAAGAGAGCCATCTGGATGTGCGGGGTATCGATCCCCGTGCCTCTCGCATACAAAGCGAGCGCTCTACCGTCTGAGCTACACCCCCTGTGTCTTGCTGCCTGACACGTGGTCGAGATCCGCGCCCGTGACACGCAAAACCAAACTAAACTAGGTAGATGTACGCCAGACCACGTCTCGCGC
>NW_026267315.1:466149-466735 GCF_000697945.3 Frankliniella occidentalis | reverse complement strand
GGCGGCGGCTGAGAATCTCGCCGGAGAGCAGGGGAAGGCAGATGGGTTGCCTAAGTGGCAGGCGCAAAGGGCACGGGGCCGCTGCACCCGTGACATCAATTCGTTCTCGAGTTATCGTGATGACAGACAGACAGACACACAGACACACAGACAGACAGACAGACAGACGCGAAACTTTTTGATCACTGGAGTAATAGGCTTCGCTAATCGCTCAGCCAAAAATATAAATTGACTGTACTGCAATTTTGTATTTTTCCTCATCCATTCATTTGATTGCAGAAAAGCCGGCGGCATCTTTCAAAAAAATATTAGTTCAAAAGTACCCTCAGGTTGGTGACGATGACATCATAATGAAACATTACATTCCAATGAGGGAAAAGGAAAACAAATCCAAGGATGTCATAAACAACTCCCTTCCCAGTATCAAAAGAATCCTGTACCAAATAGACAAATAGATGAGAAGAACAAGAGATTAAATAAAGAAGTGGACCCGCTTGACCGAGCTCATGACGCGGAGGCAGTCATCGAGTTTGTTGGCTGAGCGATAGCGAAGCCTATTACTCCAGTGATGATCAAAAAGTTTCGT
>NW_026267315.1:462048-466017 GCF_000697945.3 Frankliniella occidentalis | reverse complement strand
CTCTCGCTCGCTGGTCGGGCGAGGGGAGGAGAGGTGGGGGGTCTTCTGCTAGGCACAGCGCTGGCTGTCTCCGTGTCAGTTGCTGGCGGAGGGGGTCGGCGGCGGCTGAGAATCTCGCCGGAGAGCAGGGGAAGGCAGATGGGTTGCCTAAGTGGCAGGCGCAAAGGGCACGGGGCCGCTGCACCCGTGACAGCCGACTCCTTCTTCACAAAAAAAAATTGAAACTTGCTTGCAAGGTGAAAAATTTTTTTCTCACTGGTAGTAAGGTTGCATCTGGTCAGCATGAACAGGTCCTAATTCCACACCATCAAGATCCTTCACAATATAAGCAACATCCCCTTCTCTTCTCACAATGGTAAAAGGTGCCTTATACTTCTTAGCAAGTTTGGTGCTGAAACCCTTCGCCTTATCTGACTTCACATAGTTCTTCAACTTGACTACGTCTCCAGGTTTGTAAGGATCAGGTCTTCTGCGCAAATTGTAGCGCGTAGCATTCTTCTGCTGAGCCTTGTTCAGCCTCAACTGGACATCAGCACGAAGCACTTCCAATCGCTGGAAAATCTTGGAATACTCAAAGGGGTCTTCACTTTCGAGATCTTCTTGAGGCTTCAAGAGCCGGAGACGACCATCAACAGGAATTTCTTTGCCAAAGACAAGGTACTGAGGTGACAACCCAGTGACAGTACTGACGGATGACCTGAGAGCATACTGAAGTTCTGGCAGATGAGCGTCCCACCTCTTCTGGTTTTCCTTGCTGTAAGCACGCAACATTGCTCCCAAGGTCTGGTTGGTACGTTCCGTCGGATTACTTCTAGGGTTATAAGCCAAGTTGAACTTCTGCTCTACATTGAATTCAGAACACAGGTTTCGCATCTCTTCGCCCCTATATTGCTGGCCGTTATCAGAGACAAGCAGGCGAGGGGCACCATGGACTAAGAAAACATCTTCTCGAAGATGACGTATGATGGGTTTTGCAGCAGCAGAACGAAGAGGTTTCAGGAAGCAATACTTGGAGAAGTAGTCAGTAGAAACTGAGACAAAAGTGTTTCCCAGGCTTGAGCGGGGCAAGGGTCCGATTAGATCTGTAGACAAAACCTCAAATGGTTCGGAAATTTTTTCCTTGGAATTCATGAATCCTGCAGGAGGATCGCGAGATACCTTCACCTCCTGACAGACCTTGCATCTTCGTACAAACTCGAGAATCTCCTTCTCCATCTTCGGCCAATAGCCACGAAGGCGTACCTTACAAAAGGTACGATAAGCACCGATATGCGCACTTGTAGGCACATCATGACATATCCTTATTAATTCTTCTCTGCATTCCTGAGGTACTACTTGTACCCACTTCATCGGCAGGTCACCGCCAACACGGATGAGCTTATAAAGCACGCCGTCTCGAAGAGAAAACCCTTCATAAAGGTCAGGTTCAGCTAGCACCTTATTAACAAGATCAAGGTACCAAGTATCAAGTATCTCTTCGGGAAGGTCAATCAAGTCAACTTCAGGAAAATCTTCTTTCAATTCCGGATTGCGGCTGAGCGCATCCGGGGCTTGCATTGTGGACCCTTTTCTATGGATGATTTTCATGTCATACTGCTGGATTTGGACAGCCCAACGAGCCAGACGACCCGAGGGATTCTTCAGTTTAGAAAGCCACAACAAGCTACTATGGTCGGTGACCAATTCAAAGGAATAACCTTCTACATAAGGCCTGAAGGCATCGAGGGCATGCAGGACTGCAAGGCACTCTAACTCAGTGGACGCATACTTTGGCTCCCTGCCCTTAAGGGTGCGACTAGTATAGGCAACAACATGTTCTCCGTCTGTAAAGTCTTGACAGAGTATTCCACCTGTACCAAGGGCTGAAGCATCAGTGTAAATTCTGAAAGTCTTTGCGAAATCTGGGGCACGGAGAACAGGTGCAGAAACAAGTTTTTCTTTCAAGTAGATGAAGGCTTCTTGAGCTTCTCTAGACCAGCGGAAAGGTTGATCCTTCTTCAGCAGGTCAGTGAGCGGCTTGGCAGCAGCACTGAACCCGTTGACAAACTTCCGGACCCAACCAGCCAAACCAAGAAACTGGCGAACATTCTTCTGCCTCCTGGGGGTGGGGAAGTTGACAACTGCAGAAATCTTGGCAGGGTCCGGTCGTATTCCATATTGATCAATGACGTGGCCCAGGTAGAGAGTTTGCTTCCTTCCAAATTTACATTTACTCATCTTCACCGTTAGACCGGCATCAGCTAACTTCTCCAAAACCCTCTTGATCAACTTCTTGTGATGTTCCCAATCATTATTAGGAGACCATAAGAGAATGTCGTCCATGTAAACAAGAACATTTGGATCATTTCCCAGAACCTTTTCAATTTCGCTCTGCCAGCGGGCAGCAGCGTCCTTCAAGCCGGCTGGCAACCGGGTATACTGGAATAAACCCCGACCTGGGACAGCAAAGGCAGTCTTTGCTCGGGACTCCTTATCCAATGGTATCTGAAGATAAGCATCTTTAACATCGATGCTGGAGAATATTGTACCGCCACGAACGTTCCACAACATCGGGTTGATGTGGGGGAGTGGATGTGCACTTGGTCTCTCGATGTTCTTGTTTAGTTCGCGGAAGTCGACCACCCATCGCCATCCTTGATCCTTCTTGCGAAGAAGAAGTAACGGAGAAGAGTAAGGTGATTCAGAAGGTTCCACGGTTCCATTGGCTAATCGTTCATCAAGTCCCTTATGAGCTTCGGCAAGAAGCTTAGGATTTAGACTGTTATACTTTTGCTTGCAAGGCGGGGCATCACCGGTGTCAATGTGGTGCTCCACACCTCGCAAACATCCAAGTCTCTCAGTGTCCAAGACAGGCCTAAAGTCAGCAAGAATTTCTTCAAGTTCAGCACGTTGATCAGGAGTAAGGACATTGTCTTCAGGTTCTTCTTCTTCAGTGGACGCAGAAAATACTTCGGCACCGTCGACGTTGACTTCACAAGTGTTGCTAACAAAGTCGGGGCGCAAGTTGTAGCGCCTCCAAAAATCTAAGCCTAATATCATGTCAGAGGACAACTGAGGGACGAAGAGAACATCTACGATCTTGGTTTTGCCGGCCACTTCAAAAGGTACAGAAACTTCACTTTCAATGGGGGCAATGCCCTTGTTGGCTACTTTAATATATTGAAATCTCTTGGGTGCATGAGCAGAAAGTCCAGCAGACAATAATATTTTCATACCTTTTCGTCCTACTAAAGTTCTGTTGGAGCCACTGTCCAGAAGGCCTACGACAGGAACACCAAGAACAGATACAGACAAATATCCCCGCCGGTCCTTCCCCAGCCGCAGTCTTAAAGTCTTCCGTTTCAAGTTTCTTCCTACTGTGGTCGAGGATTTCGAGGAATTCGACCTCCTGGATAAGCTTGAGCAAAGCGAGGGTCCAGATGGGGTGCAGGGTTTCGAAAAGTAGCTGGGGGAGGGAACTGTGTCCAGTACGGGGCTGGCCTCTGGAACGAGCTCTGGCTTGGCCCCATCCAGGCTCCCGCTAAGTTTCCCGAAGCAACAGACCAATTCCCAAGTTCAGCAGCACGACGACAATTTGGACAAGATGTAGCAAGCACATCAGGCATACCACAGACAGTGCAACGAATACTATTGGTACAATTCGCACCTAAATGTCCAGTTCTTCCACAACGCCAGCAAGGAAGCAATCCTGGAGTATGCAGAGGGTTCTTGGTTTTAGCTTCAGGAGTGCTAGAGGCAAGGGCAGATTCATCTTCAGAAGAGCTGGAGGAGGATGTACTCTTCTTTGCAGCATAAACAGCGGGGAAAGAGTCTGGAGTCCTTTTCTTTTTGTCTTTTTCTTTTTCCTTTTCCTTTTTTCTTTGCTCCCTCTTCTCCAACCGCATCAGGTGCATCTTATCAGGTTCATGGGCCTTACATTCCCTTCGCAATACACTCAACGAGACCATGTCCTGACTCTTGAGCCGGCTT
>NW_026267315.1:454366-457833 GCF_000697945.3 Frankliniella occidentalis | reverse complement strand
GTTTGTTGGCTGAGCGATAGCGAAGCCTATTACTCCAGTGATGATCAAAAAGTTTCGTGTCTGTCTGTCTGTCTGTTTGTCTGTAAACACGATAACTCGAGAACGGGTTGAGCTAGGTACCTGAAATTTTTAGCGTAGCTTTGTAGCATAAAAAGTTGGAACTGTATTGATTTTAAGCCCTCTAGCTTGAAAATTGACTTGTCAAAAAAATCAAAAACGAAAACCCCAAAATACTACTTCTAATTTTTTATTTTTTTACATCTTTCTATGACGTAACTCGTCAAAGTAGAGTCCGTAGGACCAAAATTTTGTCCGTTTGAGATAAACAAAATTTCGTTCTACTTCTAAAACTTTTTCCCTTTCTTTCCAGGTGTGATACTTATTAAGATTTTTGTTCTTTGTTGTTTAATGGATTTCCTGGCTTTACTTTGCCTTATCTTATTTTATGATTTCGACTGACGCTCGGAGGTGCATTTTAAGAGCTGGCCATTCAGCTATGGCCTGTATTGCCATGCATTCTCTCATCACTGTGCTAACCAGAGCTTTACTCCTTTAAAATAAGACAAAAATGTGACCAGATATTATGATTATACAGCTTCAGTAGTTAAGAGAAAAATGAGATAAATGCAAAGACTTACGATACAGATTTAAACAGATAATCCACTAAAGCTTTCATAACAGTATTTCTTTAAACACCACGGACAAAATCCCCTCGGTCCAAAGCTTCAAGTACTATGGGTCCTTTTGGTGCTTACTGAATAATAGCTCTTAGATTAGATTTCTGTTACAGAAAAAAATGTATAAAGATTTCCATTTTAAAGATGTTGCAAGAAGGTAATTAAGTTTTGCTTGAACCAAAAAACAACTTACATATTTTAGACTTGAAATGGCATCAGCCATTAGTCTATTAACCTGAAAGTAAACAAAAAAATTATGAGTAGAAAAATTACAGAGTGCACCTTACCCCAATACACATTAAGGAAATGCATACCCGACTTTCAATGTTTAAAGCCTGTACAAAATTGGGATCTCTTGGATCAGGTAATTTCATCTAAATCTGAAGAGGCATCAACTACCACAAAATGGCTCTCACGTATCTGAAAATACTTTAAATTAAAACAATGAAGATACAGTATAAGCTCAATATAGTGTCAGTGGCCGTTGCTCGAAAAAACCGACGCTAAATGCGGGAGACACTACATGCGGAGCTCGAATTTTTTTAGCATTTCCTGCGTGCCTAGCGCCGTTTTTGCCAGTTTACATTGGCAGACACTCAGTTTAAAGCATTAATAAGAGATGGAAATTTTGGGGGAAATTTAAATTAAAAAAAACATGAAATAAACTACATACATAGTATACCATGTAATTATATTTGAACAAGGAACGTACAATCAAAAGACTAGTAAAGACTAGCAAGAAAAGTAAAATACAATGGTAAAATCAAACAAGTAAAAATGTGCAGGGTTGTATCCTTAGAAGGGCAGAAAGTAGTCCCTGATATCAGATTGTTTAGGCTTAGGTGTTAATAGTAAGACTTGTTCCAGTCGACTAAGCAGGGCAAGTACATCGTCATTAACTTTTGACTGTGTGACTAAGCGGCGAACAACTTCTAGGCTCTCGAGGCCCTGGGCGAGGGTCACTGGAGGCAGCTCGTCGTCCACAAAGTCATCAGGCTGCTCCTCTCCTGCCTCTCCCGCCTCTCCCTCTTCTTGGTAGAGATCGGACAGGTCATCCAGGGAGAGCTCCTGGTTGACCGGCAGGGCGTCGTCGCTTGCCACATAGCGTTCGAAGGGCAAATCATCTTCTATGGCAAACAGCCTGCAAACATCTGGCCACCTGTAACGAACATTAAGGATTAGGTGTAACGCAAACGCTCGCCGGCGACGACTGCAGTTGGAAAATGATGGTCATTGCAATAAATTTTACCTTTCAGTCACCTCAGCACTGAGAGGATTCTCCTCTGGCACGAGGGGATCCTCCTCCTCGTCTTCCTGATCGTTGTGATCGTCGTCGTGCACCTCTTCCTCTCCGTCTGCGCCGCTGTCTACTTGGTCGTCCTCCCCACCACTCTCCTCTGCCTCGCCGTCCTCCGTGTATATAAATTTAAAAATTACATAAACAGCTCAACAAATGCCTGAATGTTTGCAAGAGGACGCCGACTATTGACAGGTTGAATATGGCACAGACTTGAACTCTGGCTTTCAGTTAGAATGGAAGTAGAATTCTCATTGCCATGCTAAACAATTCGAAGAGGAGAGAGTGCAATAAATAATAAGATCTATCAATGGTCAATGAAAAGTAAAGCATTGATTGCATGCAATACTTGGGTGTTTTGACATACTGTAATTGCCTTTTGAGTTTACTAACATTTTCTAACTAACAAAATTAACAAAAACAAAAATTTGAGACTTCTGTTCAAATTCTTTGCTTTGGCATTGTTGTGTTATTGATTGTCAGTTTCTCATAGGTTACCAGCAACAGATTTACAAAATATTTGAACCCAAAGCATGGCTACTATTGTACCAGTAATTTTCAATTCAGTATGCAATAAAAACAGAAGAATGTTGATTTACTGTTTACTATCTATGGCTTCTTACCAATGATACTGAAGAGCTGCTGTGAGTTTGCGTATTGTTGTGGGGCACCTGATTTCTAATCGCACTGAACACAACAGACCCTTGATGAGAAGATGGGGGCTCACGTAAAGATGGAGAACCAAAAGGTGTACCCTGGTTTCTGAAAAGCATCTGTTAGGGGAAAATAAGACAAAGAGGTGTTGAAAAGTTCACCAGATCTCAAATACCCAACAGTGGGCATGGGTGTAGGCTTACAGATTGCGAGCCTGATGAAATGGACTGCTGACTGAAGCCGGGGTTTTCAGAAAATGCAAAGCTGCCATACTGTTCAGAAACCCTGCTTTGGGCAGTTTCTTGAGAAAAACTGATATTTTGAGGACCAGCCACAGATTTCACAAACTATTCGAACCTGAAGCATGGCTACTGATCATTGTACCAATAATTTTCAATTTAGTATGCAATAAAAATAACGCTTACGTGAAAGCAGATGACTTCTGGCAATTCGCGTTGAGTTTTTACTCTCAACTCTGGGCGCGACAGAGGTGGTGAGGCGCGATGGGGCACAGGGACAGCTAGGCGTGGCATTGAACGCGGCTTTGAACGCGGCATTGAGCGCGGCGAGCGTGGCGTGGCGATCGTGGCGTGTAGCGGCGAGCATGGCGCGGCGAGCACGGTGCGGCGAGCACTGCGAGGCGAGCAAGGGTCAGTGAGCATGGCGCGGCGAGCATGGCGTGGCGCGCCAAGCGGGGCGCAGCGAGCATGGCGTGGCGCGGCGTGCATGGCTTGGCGCGGCGAGTATGGCGTGGCGCGGCGAGCGGGGCGGGGCGAGCGGGGCGCGACGACATTGAACGCATCATTATTGAACGCATCACCATTGAACGCGGCAGTGTT
>NW_026267315.1:446779-449910 GCF_000697945.3 Frankliniella occidentalis | reverse complement strand
CTCAAAGCTGCTTTCAGCTCTTCCCAACTATTGACTTCCCCTTTTATAGACCTAAACCAGGTTTTGACATCCCCAGTCAGAAACTCAAGGGCACCCCTGAATAAATCCCTCTTCTTCATATTCTTAGATTCAGCTTTTTCCTCTACATCCAGAATGAAAGAGTTAACACTATTACTGCTGCCACTCCCACTAAAAGATATCCCCCAATTCTGAAAATCATATCTAACACCTTTATCACCTTCCCCCTTCCCAAGACTTCTCCTGTGCCTACTTCGACGGGACTCCCTTTCACTGGAACTGCTACTAATAGAACGATTGGACCGATTACTGACACTCTCAGGGACCCTTTCATTCGTCTTTACTCGCGAAAACTCGGAAAATAGCGAAGCTTGATAGCGTTTGTCATCTTTATCTTCAACTATGGAACCCAACATCACAATGCAAGTGTTTAGTTTACCAGCTAAGTCTTTTAGTTTACCCCTCTGCACCCCTTCAACCCGCGCCCTCAGCCGAGTAACCCTGTGCGACAGATGAGACAGTACTGTCCTCACCTTCGCAGGCCTCCTATCAGTTGCCTCCTTCAGTTGCATCAACCTTAAGGTGGTCTCCCCCAATCTCACCTCTATTATGCTGAGTTCCTCCTCGTCTGTCCCCTTCCAGATATCTACCCAGGACTCTGCTTCATCTTTATGGTCTACCCACTTCTGTAACTTTTTCCTAAGCTCCTCTAGTTCTCTGTATCAGCTTCCCCCCCAATTTGTAGTTCAAAAAGTAATTCCCCCTTAATTAATTTATCAATATCCATTTTTCCCCTTCACCCCTTCTAAACCTCGGATCAAGATCAACTCGCCAGACGACTGCTGCACACTAACGATACACCACCACCACCCGCTCTCAAGGATACAAGTTGTAGTCTTCTTGTATCGGAAAAAGGAAGCCGCACCATGGGAAGGCCTCCCTCTCTCCCTCGCCGAATCGTCGTCGTCGTCGCCAGGTCCTCTTGTGTCGCCCACAAGGGGGACTCTCCAAGCCCCATCACAGCAACTCAGAATAGAAATAGAAGAATGTGATTACACAAATCCAACCAAGACACAAATTAATTCAACTAATATCACAACTCTTCAACCACTCGTGAATACTAATATTACTCTCTAGGGTTTGATACAATACGTGCAATCCTTTTGTGTTGGGATGGACCAGATCCACACGATTCCACTTGCCAATATACTTGCAAAACAAGGTAGTACTCACCACATATCCAATGATTGCTCCTCTGGGGTTCCGGACGAAATTAACAAAAGCAAAACTCACTTCCAACACTGAAACATATTCAAAACTTTTGATATAACAGTTTAAAACATCAATAGTATCTTGTTGTATCGATTCCACACCCCACTTTGGAAGAGGTAGCAATTCCACTAAATGGACCACATTACAAATTCGTTTTAAGAGGTGAACTAAGTTCCTCGTAAAAACATCCACCTCAACTCCTTGCAAAAGGTCGTTTACTCCGATTAACACGACCACTTGTTGATCCACCAACAAGGCAACGCTTCCCCTTAACAAGACTCTTCAACTGGGGAAGAGTTTGCCCACTTACACAAAATTCTGACGAAGCAGAATGGAAAACATTGGGGTATAACCGTAAGAGCCGCTTAAAAATGCTGTCTCCGAGCAATACATATTTAGAAAGACTCATTACTCCCAAGGTATAAAAGAAAATACAGTACTGCAGTACTAAACAATAATACACTAAGTATCAACAACAATGCAAGACACAAGCCCCCATAGGGCCACTCCCTTCCCATATCAATCATCAGCCGTACATATCACAGAAAACTAAGTATCGAACAAAATTATTATTTATCAAGATGGACCAGGAAACCACCAACGTAAAAGCCCCACGTTGGGCGCCATTTATAATGTTTTGCCATTCTCTATGCTCAATTTCAGATTGACTAACCCGGCTCAATATGAGGCAGAGTAGGGGTGGGTCTTTAATGCTTATTTTTTGTTTTGGGCGCCAGCGCCGGAGCCCACATTAAAAACTCACACACTCGATATAACAAGGCAATTAACTTTTATTAAAGATTTCCTGGTTCATCCCATATACACAACATATAAATATATACCTTCATAATCTTAACAGAACAATAAATTCCTATTATCAAAAACCAGCTTGACAAAAACTCTAATGTCAATAACATCAAAATAACACCGAGGTACAGACAACAAGTCTCAATGTGTCTCAAGTCTCAATATTTCTCCAGTTTCAATATTTCGGTTTTACTCGCGGATTACATTTTATATTTGGATAAAGAAAAGGTAAATAAAACCCACAGATACTTGAAGTACAACACAGAATGTTAAACTTAGTCACAAGACTAGAAATGACTGAAGTCAGGATTTTCAGAAAATGCAAAGCTGCCATACTGTTCAGAAACCCTGCTTTGGTCAGTTTCTTGAGTAAAACTGAAGGACTCTTGATTTCCCTGACTGAACACTTCTTGATCATGATGGTTCTCTTCAGATGCCTGAAAAAAGAAAGTACAAAATTTAAATAAAAATATTAAGTTTGAGTCTGTGTTTAATGGCATAGTCTTTAAAAAGTTATCACTTAATAGGGTATTTCAATCGAGCGCTGGGGCGGCAGTAAGAAGAACAAAAACGGAAGGTGGATGGCGCGCAGGCCGGCCCCCTCCCAGTGCATCCAAAAGGGCAGGCTGTTGCGGGCTTCTTTTTTTGACGCCTATGCTTTAACATGGGAGGAGGAGGAAGTAGCCCGCAACAGCCTGCCCTTTTGGATGCACTGCCCCCTCCCCGCCCGGCAGCAGCGGCTGGCTCCCCCACTCCGCCCGCACGCTCGGCTCGCTCGGCTCTCGGCTCTCTCCCCGCCGCGCTCGGCTCGGCTCGGCTAGCACTCCGCTCCGCCCACTCGGCTTCGCTCACCCGCGCTAGCGTCGTTTCTCTGTGATGCTTAGGTAAAAAAAAAGTTGATTGGACGCCAAAACTACTGTGGCCGGACCTGCAACGATTTATTTTGAAGAAAACTCGTAGGTGGGGCAATATAAATGTAGTTAAAGTTAATGCAGACATGCGATTCGAGTCGAAAAATGCGAAGTACGAGAGTT
>NW_026267315.1:442306-444264 GCF_000697945.3 Frankliniella occidentalis | reverse complement strand
GTGCGCCAGGCGCGTCGCAGCGTAACAGTGTTTCGTGAGATATCGCGAAGCCTGTTACGCGAGACGTGGTCTGGCGTACATATAGCTAGTTAATCACATGTTCTTTTTCTAGTGTTGTGTTAGAACTGTGGTTCTCTCGGCCAGCAGGCTCCTTTTGGAAACAAGAGAAAGTCAATGTAGCTACATTAATCCTAGGCAGTTTAGAGAGGCTTTTTGGTCGAGTTCATGAATTGAATGTGAGGCACAATCTTCTCGGCTGAGTAGGTCCATGCCTTGTATGTTTTTTTGAAGGTATTGAGTTTTGCTCTGCAAGCAGTTGTTTCATTTTGAATTAATTATGTTTTGAAATGTTTTTCAATTGTTATTTCAGTTTATAATTTGTTGGTTAATGTATTTGACCTTTAAGACCTTTAAGAATCTACCCTACAAAATTAGTCACAAAATAGAAAAAACTCATATTTTCAATATATACAGGTCAAAATCAATGAGGGGTCCTTTAAGAATCTACCCTTCCACTTCCACAATAGGCTTTCTCTTTTTTTTATTTCTTTTATTTTAACGAGACCGTGTTGGCACTGCCAAGAGCTAGTGTTTAAAAATATTAAAATATTCAGGGGGGTGCACTCCAGACGTTTCCCTTGGAAACAAGTATGTGTATGTTAAAGGACGTATCAAAAATAAATAATTTAATGTGTCAATTTTGTGACATCACAGCCAATCTAAAGAAAGAATAATAACTAAACAGTACAAAAGTATTTAACGTACAAAAGTACACAGTATCCTCACTCTGGAAACTCAGATGTGAGACAGTTTCACACCAAATGATGTGAGGCCAAATACCTCACACCAAATGGTGTGAGACTCATTGTGCCTCACAGCTAATGAAGTGATACTTCCTCATACCAAATGGTGTGAGGCACAGAGGGTCTCACACCGTTTGGTGTGAGGTATTTTGCCTCACACCGTTTGATGTGAGGTTGTCTCACATAAGTTCCAAAAAGATCCCGTTGATGTCAATAGATTCATGAAATATAAGTCTATCTTGTCACGGTTTGACACTTTGAAAGACGAAGACCCAGCTTTTCCTAAACTAGTCAAGGAAGGGCTCAAGCTAAGTTGCAAATTTGCTAGGTTTTCTATCAATGTCTAAAACACACAAGGTTTGTTACAGTGTGAAAAATATCGTCGTAAATTTACAAAAAAAAATTGTAAACTCGAATTATAATTCAAGTTGTAAATTTACGACAGCACATTTTTTACTCGGCAAGGGATTTGAAGTCGATACATACTGCATGTATTTTTACGATTGCAAATTGTAACTTTACAACTTGCGTCAAGGAAAATTTTCCTGTAAACCTACCTACTGGACTAGGTCGCGGCGCGGCTGGACGAACACTTCCACGAGTCAATAATGGCACCAACAAACGCAAAATCAAGCCCCAATGCGGAATTTCAACTGCAGAGTAAAATATGCGTGCCAGGGATTCACATTCCTCCCGAAAAACGGACGTTCCCTTGCTTTTGAAGCTCTACAGGGCAGTCACGTGTGCCGGCTTTGCCACCTGATCAAGTGCAGTACTGCCTTGACATCAGTCTCACGGCCGCGAACGTCACCGCAGGGGCCCAAGACTGTGCGGCCTTTGAGATAAAGGTTGCGTTGAGGTGGGACGCTTTGGGTGGCGTGGGGTCGCTACCACTTCTCAGTTCGGCAACAGCGCAAGTTGAACTTACTTGGGGGTAGTTTTTGAACGATTTTCCACTTTATCGAGTTTGTACTCAAAATGGTTGGTCCGATCGACATTGAAATTTGAGGGAAGCTTCTTTGGGGTGTTCTTAGGGGTGCACGGTCACTCGGAGGTAGCTACCCCCTGGGAAGGGGTTGAAGATGTTGACACCGGGTTTCTCGGCATGGATGTGTTCCAAATGGCAAAAGGAATTGTTCCTGAAAGTTTCATGAC
>NW_026267315.1:439190-442256 GCF_000697945.3 Frankliniella occidentalis | reverse complement strand
ACTAGGTAGATGTACGCCAGACCACGTCTCGCGCAACAGGCTTCGCGATATCTCACGAAACACTGTTACGCGGCGACGCGCCTGGCATACATCTACCTAGGCCTGCGGCGCTGACACCCGAGTCGGGTAGTGCAAAAGTGTACACAAAGATACGGGCCTCCGGCCCGTCATCGGCCCGTCACTTTGACTTAGCATGCAGGGTTGTACATTTTTTCGCTTATTTTCGTCAAAACCACCCTCTAGCGCCTCAACGGTTTGAGCTAGAATAAAACGGAGAAAATTTTCGCCCAGAGGGCTCTACTTTGATGAGTTACCCGTTAGGAGACTGCAAAGAAAATACTTTTAAAAGACATTATTTGGGAAACCTGTGGTTTTTGATATTTTTAAAAATCCAATTTTCGAGCTAGGACGCTCTTCTTCGAACTCGATCTGTCTTTTTATGATAACGACCCTGAAAATCCCAGATCGCTAGCTCAATTCGTTCTCGAGTTATCGTGCGTACAGACAAACAGACAGACGGACAGACAGACAGACAAACAGACGCGAAACGTTTTGACCATCAGTGGAGTAATAGGCTTCGCTGATCGCTCAGCCAACAAAAACGCAGGGAGTCAGAAGGACATGAATCTGATACAGCAGCGAACGGAAACAGCAAAGTAGACGAGGAGTCTGGACCAGACAACAAGTCCGGACATGAATCGGATACAGAGACAGACAAGAACGGGAAAGAAGACAATATAGATTCGGGTTGTTTTTTTTTAAGTAAAACTTAGACTGATGAATATATCTATTTTATAGCCAACTTCTCACCTTTTTAAACAGGAAGAAGATTCTCTACATGATAAAATGGATGAGGACATCCAAGGCTTGGACCCAAGGCTAAAGGCTGCTCTAATTGGGAATAAATTTGACTACCAGCAATGTCTCCCAATTTTTAAAGATTTATTGTTTAATGTATTACAAGAAGAGGACATCGACAGTAAGTACCTTTAAAAACTTACCGCATTTTCTCCGCGTGCCACTTGCTTCCCTTTAAAAATAAAACTTCTTTTTTTAGGAGTAGAAGGTGCAACAAGCCGCCAGTGTATTCATCTGACCTGGCAAAAGCACAGGCAGTTCTTCCTTGATGACAAATGGCTAGAAAAGCAAGACAAACTTTTGTTTCCTCGCGGAACTGTACCAATTAAAGACCTCGGCCTGATTCTGTGCTTTTATATTGCCAAAATGCCCTGGCTCTTTACGTTAGAGTACAATGGCTCAGATGTAGACCTTTCCGTGCGCCAAAAAGAAGCGGCTTCTGTAAGAAAATCAGAGTAATGATGGTTTTAATGAAAACCTTCACAAGATCTTACTTACCTTTTTTTTCCAGGATGATGAGGGATTAGGTGGCATCGACCCACGGAAGACAATTGACTGCCTCTTTTTTGTTTCTGAAGACGACGACTTCGATGGCGACTCGGTAGGTTCTTGCACTTTTCTGGAACAAAAAATAAACAATAAAATAAACACTTGGTTAAACATTTTTTACATTCCATTTCTGAAATATTTTTTCCATCCAGTCCGATGTTTACACTCCATCGGAAGACGAATATTCTGACCCAGAAAAAGTTAGACGTCCCAGAAAGAAATTAAAGTCAGTCATTATCACACCTCTAAAAGACAACGGCACAAAAACTACTGGGGAAAAAGAGGAAGAACAGACCAGGGAGTCCAGTTCCAAAGAACTCAAAGTCAGAGGGAAGAAGAGACAGTCAGAAGTGGTCCTGGAAAATAAACCAAAAAAGCAGAAGGTTATTCCAAAGATACAGGTAATTAAAATTAAAAAAAAAAACCAAACAAGCTTTAAATTTCTCTTTTCTGCAATGATATTGATAAGAAAGCAAATCAATGTTTTTCACATAGAAGTCCATCTGACATCAGTGTCAGTTTGATGTCGTTCTGGCATTGAAGTCAGTGTGACATCAATACTTGAACGATGTCGTTTAGACATAATCGTCGATAAACCAGTTATGTCCGTGCAGCATTATCAGTTTATCTTTCATGTCAAATTAACATTTTTCCCCTCTCTCAGTCACAGGAAGAAATCTCGAAGGCGGACCAATTACCACCGGAAGTGTCCCGATTGTGGGATTTGGAAGAGATCAGGTAACATGTCAGCCCATTATGACGTCCATGCAGCAGAAATTGCTGCTCGTGGCATGACGAAAGCCCAAGTGAGTGACAAGCTTCGGGACACTTATGGAGCTGGTTAAAGGAAGTTAGACTTTACGGAATTTAAAGAAGAGTTTGATTGGCTGAGCGATTAGCGAAGCCTATTACTCCAGTGATGATCAAAAAGTTTCGCGTCTGTCTGTCTGTCTGTCTGTCTGTGTGTCTGTTTGTCTGTAAGCACGATAACTCGAGAACGAATTGAGCTAGAGAGCTGGGATTTTCAGGGTCGTTTAGTGTCATAAAAAGACAGATCAAGTTCGAAGAAGGGCATTCTAGCTCAAAAATTGGATTTAAAAAAAATCAAAAACCACAGGTCCCCAAGATGACGTTTTTTGAAAATATTTTTTTACTGTTTCCTAAGGGGTAACTCATCAAAGTAGAGCCCTTTGGGCGAAAATTTCGTCCATTTGGCTCTATCTTTAACCGTTTAGGCACCAGAGGTAGTTTTCTACACAAAAATGACCGCAAAACATTTTTATGTTTTTCTCAGATATTTGATGGTCTCCGGTGGGGTAACTCGTTAAAATAAAACCCCGAATGCCTACTTACGACTCTGCCTTTTGCCCGACTCGGGTGTCAGCGCCGCAGGCCTAGGTAGATGTATGCCAGGCGCGTCGCAGCGTAACAGTGTTTCGTGAGATATCGCGAAGCCTGTTACGCGAGACGTGGTCTGGCGTACATCTACCTAGTTTATCAGAGGAGCAGCAAAATAGATTACAGGAACACTTCATACAAAAGGCTGGAATGCTTCTCTTTTTGACTGAGCGATAGCGAAGCCTATTACTCCAGTGATGATCAAAAAGTTTCGTGTCTGTCTGTGTGTGAGTGTGTGTGTGTGTGTGTGTGTCTGTAATC
>NW_026267315.1:431151-433915 GCF_000697945.3 Frankliniella occidentalis | reverse complement strand
CACACACACACACACACACACACACACACTTGGCTGGGCGCGTTGGCCCAGTGCTTGATGCTCTCTTTTATGACGGCGGGTCGTTAAAAGGCGGTCGGAGGACGGCGACCAGAGCTGTAGAGGGCTGCGCGGCAGCTGCTAGGCCTGAACAGCACTACAGCCAGTATGGAAACCTGGAGCTGAGTGCCGTCTTATGATGGTATTTTGCTGAAGCTCGGGGCGAGTGGGCCGCGAGACGGGCGCAAGATGTGCACGAGTCCAGCGTCAGACCCGCGGCACACAGTGGGGCCGATTCGTAAAAACCTGGCCAAAACCCCCAGCTCAGAAACGAGTTGCGAAATTGACAAAATCAATAGTGTCCATGGGGTTTTGAGGGCCGCTGAACTCATTTCTGACCTACAATTCGGCGTGACAGGTGCGGAACTAGGTTCAAAAAGGGGAGGAAAACCAAAATATGTGTCAAATCAAACGAAAAAACGTGTCCGGGGGTTTCCAGAATAGCTAAACTCATTTCTGGCTTCAGATTTAACGTAACAGTGGCGGAACTAGGTTTAAAACCAAAGGAGGAGGGGTGACCAAAAATGTATCCAATTGACCAAAAATATTTTTCCATGGGTTCTGAGGAACGTTGAACTCTTTGCTGACCTCTAAACTGGCGTTTTTACAGTCGCTCTACAATTTTTTCTTGGCGCACAAGTCTTTTAAATACAAAATAAAGAAGCCAAGCTGCGCGCGCTCCTTCTGGGGTCACACTGCCGAGCCGCTCGGCCACATCTTTAAATTGTTGTCAGAGGAAAGATAGCGGGTTGTAGCGGCTAAACTCATCACAGTCGTGTAGAGGGGGGTCAAATGTATGTTCTGTGTAATGCTCAACCTTGGAATACTCTGGAATCGTTTTATATCTCAAATAATGTGCGAGGCGCGTGCTAGGTTAGTCGGCCGCGCAGGCCGCCGGGAAATATAGTTTTATTTCAAGCTCAGACGTCGTAATTAAAATTCTCCACGAGAAAATGATAGAGAAAGAATGGTCCTTTCGAGCGCTCACTTTGATTCTATTAATTATACTACCTGCAGGCTGGTAAAATGGTTAGAAAAGTGATGTTGGTTTCGCAGCTCCGAGCGCGCGCAACTCCCGCCGGGGAACCGGAAGTTTGAGTACTCATATCTCCTTCGCTGGAGGTAGTAAAAATCAGAACACTCCGGTTTTAGGTAGTTTGGAAATCCGTTATCAATATTCCATGGTCCGATTTGTCTATAAGTATACTTTATAAAATAGGTTTTGGCCAGGTTTTTACGAATCGGCCCCACTGTGCGGCAGGGCCCTGCAAGACGGGCGTGACCTGTGGCGACGGTCTGGTCTGCGCCGTGTGCCGGGCTATCGCTGGGCTGCCACCCGACGAGCGCCGACCTGGGCACCGTCTTGCTCCCGTCTGAAAACTGATCGTTTTCCAGACCGGAGCAAGACGGCTGCTAGAGTGTGTCCGAATTCAGCCACCGACCGAGCACTGACTGGTCGGTCGTCGAGCGGTCGGTGGCCGGGCCGTGGCGAGCCACTCGCTCCAAGCAGCTATGCCACCCTGTCCACATTGGGTTAACCGCGAACCGCGAAGTCCTTTCGCGGGGGATGATCGTAGGGCGCGGGTCTTACGCGGGGGATCGTCGCGAGTCCTCCGTGGGTCCTCCGCGGGGGTAGTCGCGATCCGCAACCATCCCCAGCGAAAAGACTTCGTGGTTCGCGGTTGGCATAGCTGCTTGGAGCGGCTCGCGACCGGCCGCTCGACGACCGACCGCTCGACCACCGACCGGTCGGTGCTCGGTCGGTGGCTGAATTCGGACACACTCCTACCCCCGTGCCGGCCAGGCGGCGTTATGAGAAATCGCGCGGTCAGCTTCTCTAGTCTGATATCGGTCTTGCCGTCATGACCAAGCCACGGGTCCCTGGACGGCGCACGCCTGACGGCTGACCCGCTCGGTCTTCACGGGAAGACGCGGAAAAGACCACAGCCATGCAGTTTGAAAAAATCAAAATACGATGGCCAGCCAGGCGGGAGCGAACTGCTTCCAACACCAGTCTCCCACTTGCAAATCCGATGCTGTATCCACTGGGCCAGAGTGAACACGCAGAGAGCGCACAGTGCGGCAGATCTCGAAAAAGGTGGACATAATTCTAATAACGACCCCTTTGACTTTAATTCGACTTTCCTTGTTTCTGGAAGTTACAGCATAGTTTTTATGCCCTTTCCTAATAATATTTTGATTTTAAAGTACGATTTATAAAAATATTTTTGTATAAAAATTGTAATTTTTAATTTTTTTTCAAAGGAAACACTTTTAGAAACGTGTTGAAATATTCTTTAATTAAATGGGAATCACGAATGACCTGGAATTCCCTCCTATTTTGTGTAAAATTACCAGAAAAGTCCACCCACCGCCCACCGTTGTATGTAGCGAGTGAATGCACAGAGTCAGTTTTAGATTGAAATATCAGCTATATTAGGCGTGAATCAAAGGGAAACAGCTCGGAAACGGATTGGTAGTATTTTTATCTGTTACTGACCGAGTTTTAGACTCGTGCGATGGCCACAAGTCTATAAAACTGTATAAATCGGCATGTACAGAGTGATGTTCCTAACCTCAAAGCACCTCTATAGTTTTACTCCGCAAAATTAAAGCGGCGGATTGCGGCAGCCGTTCTCAGTCAGAATCAGTTCACTAATGTTTGAACTTTATTCCAATGTGCACGAAATCGCGGCAATCGGCGGCA
>NW_026267315.1:430767-431101 GCF_000697945.3 Frankliniella occidentalis | reverse complement strand
GTTTCGTGAGATATCGCGAAGCCTGTTACGCGAGACGTGGTCTGGCGTACATCTACCTAGTTTAAAAGAGACAAGACAAAGGGTAAATAATGCTTTTCTGTGGTTACTCAAAGAGCAAGGTTCATCCACTGCTGAAATTTTTTAATTTTTTTTCTTACCTTCCAGAAAACAAGAAAGATGAGAAGGCCGAAGTCTTTGGCAATTCGGGGGAAGAGGAATCAGTTGATGACCCAAAACCAAATGGTATTTGCTCGTTATTTACTACTAGGTAGATGTACGCCAGACCACGTCTCGCGTAACAGGCTTCGCGATATCTCACGAAACACTGTTACGC
>NW_026267315.1:427886-430717 GCF_000697945.3 Frankliniella occidentalis | reverse complement strand
AGCCCAAAAGTTAGGGGGGGGGGGCGGCCCCCCCAACCCTGAAAATTGGGCTAGAGTTTCCAAAATCTGTGGGACACTGTCTAGATCTCCACAGGGATGCTGAGCAGCGCTGCTCACTTGTCATGCCTCTGGTCCCCACCTGCCAGGGATCTAAGAGAAAAAAGTGGTGGTCAAACACAAAAAATGTTTTCATCATAACTAGCTATATGTACGCCAGACAACGTCTCACGTAACAGGCTTCGCGATATCTCACGAAACACTGTTGAGCCGCGACGCGCCTGGCGCACATCAAGCTAGGCCTGCGGCGCTGACACACGAGACAAGTCAACAGGAGTATATACGGAAAAAGAGCCTTTCGGCCCCCCAATTTGCCATGCTAACAGCATTTGTTACTCTAATATTACGGAAATAAAACTTCTGATATTCGATAAAGATATTCATGGAGCCAAGACCAAGTCGATGGGGGTGGCCGAAAATAGCTTCATACGGCGACCTCTTTCTCCCCTCGTGCAGAGCGCTGTTGATGCCGTACTATACGAAGGGAAGGCCACGCGCCCACTCCTTGGTCTTGTGTTGTAGCATCCACGCGATGAAGCGGTCCTGAACCGTCTGGTTTGCCCGCTCCACAGACCCCTGGCTTTGGCTGTGGCGCGGGATGCCGTGCACGATCTTGAGTTGGGGGAAAAGCTTTCCACCCATGCGGCAATGAACTCCCGCCCGTTGTCAGACTGTAATATGACGGGCGCTCCGAAGGTGAGGAAGATTGTCAGCAGGTTCGTGGCCACTTCCAGAGCGGTCTTGGACTTCATGGGGTGCAAGACGACAAACTTGGTCCAATGATCTTGATACGTCATGATGTGCTTGTACTCTCCGTCGGGGTGTGACCGGAAGTCGATGAGATCAACTTGTGCGCGATCATTCATTTTTTGGAACAGAAATCTGTTCCTTCGAAGGGGCTTGACGACGATGCCACGCTTCTTGCTGCGTTTCTTTGCGGCACAGATCCCACACAGCGCAGGTAGAGGGTAACAGCTTCCTGTTGGTCATAAAACACAACAAGTTAGGGAATAATAATACTGTAATAATAATGGTGTAAACAAAATGTTAATTAAACTACTTACTTGGGTAACATTGGCGTATTTCTCTTTCAGCGCCGGCATCATTTTGTTCCTGCCCCCGTGCAAGATCCTTTCGTGAACTACTCGGATGCGGTCGTAGAGGTGTCCCTTCTTCACATAGTGAAGAGGTCCGGACGTCTGGCTCTCCTCGATCGGCTTGATAAGCCGCTCCTCCCTTTCGCCGTCGGGTAGTGTCACCCAGATTGTCTCGTATTGTCTCGTCCGGCGTTGATCCTTCCCAGGCCTCCCCCTCGCTTCATTCACTTCCTTGATTATTTTGTCATATTTTTCATCACTTATAAATGAGTTTATCGCCTGCTCTTTCACTAGAATTTCGTTCAGTTTCTCGTGAAAAACCCGGCGGTCCGTTGCCTGTTGCATCTTGACCACCTGACTCGACTGCCTGCCGCCTTCCCTGGTTCTATTGCCTGGGTGCCTCCCTCCCCTCCCTCCCCATTGTAGCCAACACCCAACACAAACACTCCGCCACAGACATTACCCGCCGCTCCCTGGTTAATGTCCGCACAGACGACATTAGCCGGTTAATATGTCCGTCCCGAGGAGCCCTCTCCAGCCCTCAGACGGTTCTAACCGGCCGCCTCGGGTAAAGTCGACTCTACCGGCTAAAGTCGACTCTAACCGGCTAAAGTCGACTTTAACCGGTTAATGTCGACATTAACCGACTTACGGACTTCAGCCGTAACATATACATTAACTTGATACTTCCTCAAGAAATTTTGACCTTGACCCGATCAGTGGCACTACACAGTTCACCTCCAGGGGGTGTCTTTCCATAGCCCGACGCCCGGGGTAGATAATGTCACTAGCTCGCTGGGGCACTAACTGCCAGACAAAAAATTATATTTCAGACGAGGTGACTTTGATTCTCGCGTGACATCAACGATTAGCTACTAAGTGTTCGATTTCAAGGCCCGTTTTGTCAAATGGCTGTAGTTTGTTTAATAGTGACGTATTTTAAGCGTGAAAATCTGATTAATCAGACATATTTTTTTCGGCA
This sequence comes from Frankliniella occidentalis, assembly GCF_000697945.3. NCBI lineage: Eukaryota > Metazoa > Arthropoda > Insecta > Thysanoptera > Thripidae > Frankliniella > Frankliniella occidentalis. Next base: position 428,581 of record NW_026267315.1, on the reverse strand, counting down.
TAGTAAAACCAACTTTTACCCAAGTTTCTCTTTCGTACTATGCCTATCCTATATTGTGTCTCAGCGAGACCCAGGACATAGGCGCACGATTATTTCAGGACTTAAGTGCTTTTAAATCCAGAAATTTGTTGGTGACAGGAGCTGCCCCAGGCAGGGGCACCTAGTGTCAAATGCTGAGGTCATTTTCCGGGCTTATTACTGTAGGAACGCTTAGGTTTTCGATATGGTCTCGATGGCATCTTGTAAATGAAGGTTCAATTAAGGCATACGTACCCTAGCAAGCAGGACGCACACTAAACTGAGCTTGTCATACTGAATTTCCAAAAAGTGACAGTCGGTGCCCCACTCTCCCACTTAAAAGATAAAAATGGTAAATTGGCTAGGTTACAGAAAACCTTTAATCAAAAGTATAAAGAGTAATGCTTAAACAAAGTTGTCTTTAAAAAAAAAAAAAAACACCTGAGGACTGAGTCAGATACTGAGCAGGCTAAAATTTAAAGCATAATACACCAATTAATCTTTGGTCACTGCCTCAGATTTGTTCTTTAGTTTGGGCCTGACATCCACAAATTTTTGACGCAAACTACCAATAATAATTTCTGTCTTAGTCAGACCACGACTCCAGCCCTTGGCCTTCTGGCGGTGCAGGGCAACATCTGTAACAGAAAGTAATTTTATTTCATATAAAATGTACA
>NW_026267315.1:427107-427836 GCF_000697945.3 Frankliniella occidentalis | reverse complement strand
GTCACTCGGAGGTAGCTACCCCCTGGGAAGGGGTGTATGCCAGGCGCGTCGCAGCGTAACAGTGTTTCGTGAGATATCGCGAAGCCTGTTACGCGAGACGTGGTCTGGCGTACATCTACCTTGTTTAACTTAAACTGTTTTACAGTGACATGTGACACCTGTGGACCATTCTCCTAGCTTAAAAAGTTTATTTCTGTGAAAGTGAAGGACATGCTCTCTGGTGATATAGTTGGCTGAGCGATTAGCGAAGCCTATTACTCCAGTGATGATCAAAAAGTTTCGCGTCTGTCTGTCTGTGTGTCTGTCTGTGCGCACGATAACTCGAGAACGAATTGAGCTAGCGACCTGGGATTTTCAGGGTCGTTTTGTATCATAAAAAGACAGGTCGAGTTCGAAGATGAGCATTCTAGCTCGAAAATTGGATTTTTAAAAAATCAAAAACAACAGGTCCCAAAAATGACGTTTTTAGCGAAAATTTTGTCCGTTTTGCTCTAGCTCAAACCGTTGAGGCGCTAGAGGGAATTTTTGACGAAAATAAGCGAAAAAAGGGCAAGCATGCATGCTTAGTCGAGGTGATAGGCCGTCAACGGGCCGTAGGCCCGTACCTTTGTGTACATTTTTCCACTACGCGACGCGGGTGTCAGCGCCGCAGGCCAAGGTAGATGTATGCCAGGCGCGTCGCAGCGTAACAGTGTTTCGTGAGATATCGCGAAGCCTGTTACGCGAGAC